>NC_090811.1:16756464-16761464 GCF_036512215.1 Solanum lycopersicum | reverse complement strand
GCATCATTCTCTAGCTTATTTATGGAGAAGTATATACCCCGGACTTTGAGGGATAGGAGGAGAGATGAGTTCCTGAGCCTAGAGCAAGGCAGGATGTCGGTTACTGCGTTTGAGGCTAATTTTCGTGCATTATCTAGGTATGCCACCCAGCTTTGCTTCAGTCCACAAGAGCGGATTCACCGTTTCGTGAAAGGGTTGAGGTCAGATTTACGGATTTCATCCTTACAGGTAGCTGCTACCGCAAAATCCTTTCGGGAGGTGGTAGATTTTGTGATAGAAGTGGAGGGAGTGAAGCCAGATGACTTCACCATGGCATCAGCAATTAAGAAGTTTCGTAAGGGAGGAGAGTTTAATGGTTCTTACTCTAGAGGGCAGAGTTCAGGAGGTTATCCAGCCCGACCTATTCAGTCTTCACTGCAGGCTGTAGGTGGGGGTCCACCGCAGACCGGTCAACATATCTCTGAGTTTGGAGGTTATCCCCAGACTCTGTCGTTCTCACAGAGACCTATGCTTGAACCCGGAGAGTGTTATAGATGTGGGGGAATTGGACATATTAAGAGATATTGTCCAAAACAGAGTTACAGACCCCCAATAGTCAGAGGTAGAGGTGGCCATGGAAGAGGCCGCTATTCTGGAGAACGTAGTGGCCGGGGTAATGGTGGTCACCAAATCAACCGGGGTGGCGGTCAAACTGGAACTTCTGCAGCACAACATGGTAGGGGCAACGGACAGACTGGTGATAGGGCCCATTGTTATGCTTTCCCTGGGAGATCTGAAGTGGAGACATCTGATGCTGTCATCACAGGTAATATTTTGGTTAGTGATTGCATGGCTTCTGTATTGTTTGATCTTGGATCCATATTTTCTTATGTATCTTCCTCATTTGCTACTAGTTTTAATTTACATTGTGAATTGCTTGACATGCCTATTCGTGTTTCTACTCCGGTGGGTGAGTCTGTGATAGTTGAAAGGGTGTATAGGTCTTGTCTTTTGACTTTTATGGGGAGCAATACTCATGTGGACTTGGTTATCTTAGAAATGGTTGACTTTGATGTAATTCTGGGTATGACTTGGCTTTCTCCAAATTTTGCAATCTTAGATTGTAATGCTAAAACTGTAACGTTGGCCAAGCCTGGGACAGATTCGTTAGTGTGGGAGGGTGACTACACTTCCACTCCAGTTCGTATCATCTCCTTCCTTCGCGCTAAGAGAATGGTTATAAAGGGTTGTTTATCTTTCTTGGCACACCTCAGGGATGAGACTACCCAAGTACCTTCAATTGAGTCGGTTTCAATAGTCCGTGAGTTTCTGGATGTGTTTCCTGCAGACCTTCCTGGTATGCCACCGGATAGGGATATCGACTTTTGCATTGATCTGGAGCCGGGTACTCGTCCCATTTCCATACCCCCTTATAGGATGGCTCCCGCTGAGTTAAGAGAATTAAAGGCCCAACTTCAAGAGTTGTTAAGCAAAGGCTTTATTAGACCAAGTGCATCCCCTTGGGGTGCTCCTGTTTTGTTTGTGAAGAAGAAGGATGGAAGTTTTCGAATGTGCATTGACTACAGACAACTGAATAAGGTAACTGTTAAGAACAAGTATCCTCTTCCTCGCATCGATGATTTGTTCGATCAGTTACAAGGTGCTTGTACCTTCTCAAAACTCGATTTGAGATCTATTTATCATCAATTAAAAATACGGGCAATGGATGTGCCCAAGACTGCTTTTCGGACCAGGTATGGGCATTATGAGTTCGTAGTAATGTCTTTTGGGCTTACGAATGCCCCTGCTGCTTTCATGAGCTTGATGAACGGGATTTTTAAGCCATATATGGATCTCTTCGTCATTGTATTCATTGATGACATACTGATATACTCGAAGAGCAAGAAAGAACATGAGGAGCACTTGAGAATGGTATTGGAAATGTTGAGGGAGAAAAAGCTTTATGCCAAATTCTCTAAGTGTGAGTTTTGGCTAGATTCAGTGTCCTTTTTGGGGCACGTAGTTTCTAAGGACGGAGTGATGGTGGATCCTTCCAAGATTGAAGCAGTGAAGAATTGGGTAAGACCTACTAATGTTACAGAGGTAAGGAGCTTCGTTGGTTTAGCTAGCTACTACCGTCGATTTGTCAAGGGATTTTCTTCCGTTGCTTCCCAATTGACAAACTTGACTAAGCAGAGTGTTCCATTTGTATGGTCAAACGAGTGTGAAGAAAGCTTTTAGAAGCTCAAGACTTTGTTGACTACTGCACCAATTCTTACCGTGCCAGTGGAAGGTAAGAATTTCATTGTTTACTGTGATGCATCCTATTCTGGTTTGGGTGCAGTGCTAATGCAAGAGAAGAATGTACTTGCTTATGCCTCGAGGCAATTAAAAGTGTATGAACGTAATTATCCGACCCACGATTTGGAGTTAGCGGCAGTAGTGTTTGCATTAAAGCAATGGAGGCATTATCTATATGGGGTTAAGTGTGAAGTCTATACGGATCATCGTAGTTTATAGTATGTCTTTACTCAGAAAGATTTGAATTTGAGACAGAGGAGATGGATGGAACTACTGAAGGACTACGATATCACTATCTTGTATCATCCGGAAAAAGCTAATGTTGTGGCAGATGCTTTAAGTAGAAACGCGGGGAGCATGGGAAGCCTAGCCCACTTGCAGGTTTCTAGACGCCCATTGGCTAGAGAGGTTCAGACTTTGGCTAATGACTTTATGAGGCTAGAAGTAAATGAGAAGGGAGGATTTTTGGCCTGTGTGGAGGCAAGATCTTCGTTTCTAGATAAGATTAAAGGAAAGCAGTTTACCGATGAGAAGCTGATCCGGATCCGAGATAAGGTATTGCGAGGAGAGGCTAAAGAAGCAAAAATCGATGAGGAAGGTGTTTTGAGGATTAAGGGAAGGGTATGTGTACCACGCGTCGATGACTTGATTCACATTATTCTTACAGAGGCTCATAGTTCAACGTATTCTATACATCCTGGTGCAACCAAGATGTATCGTGATCGAAAACATCATTTTTGGTGGAGTAGGATGAAGCGTGACATTGTTGATTTTGTTGCTCAATGCCCGAATTGTCAGCAAGTAAAGTATGAACACCAGAGGCCTGGAGGGACACTTCAGAGAATGCCCATTCCTGAATGGAAGTGGGAGAGAATTGCAATGGATCTCGTGGTTGGTCTTCCAAAGACAATGGGTAAGTATGACTCCATTTGGGTAATTGTTGATAGATTAACTAAGTCTGCTCATTTCATTTCGGTCAAGGTGACTTATAATGCAGAGAAGTTAGCGAAACTTTACATCTCAGAACTTGTTCGATTGCATGGAGTTCCACTCTCCATTATATCAGATAGAGGTACGCAATTTACTTCTAAATTTTGGAAAACATTGCATGCCGAGTTAGGTACTAGGTTGGATCTTAGTACTGCATTTCACCCTCAGACCGATGGTCAGTCTGAGCAAACAATTCAGGTTTTGGAGGATATGCTTCGTGCATGTGTGATAGAATTTGGTGGTCATTGGGATAACTTCTTACCCTTAGCAGAATTCTCATACAACAATAGTTATCACTCAAGTATTGATATGGCCCCATTTGAGGCACTGTATGAGAGAAGGTGTAGGTCTCCCATTGGGTGGTTTGATGCATTTGAAGTTAGACCTTGGGGTACTGACCTTCTGAGGGAATCGTTAGATAAAGTGAAATGCATTCAAGAAAAGCTTTTAGCAGCTCAAAGTAGACAGAAAGAATATGCAGATCGAAAGGTTAGAGACTTGGAATTTATGGAGGGTGAACAAGTCTTACTGAAGGTTTCACCCATGAAAGGGGTGATGCGGTTTGGTAAGCGAGGTAAGCTTAGTCTGAGGTATATTGGTCCATTTGAAGTTATGAAGCGCGTGGGGGAGGTAGCTTATGAATTAGCCTTGCCCCCAGGACTGTCAGGAGTGCACCCGGTATTTCATGTGTCTATGTTGAAAAGATACCATGGGGATGGGAACTACATCATTCGTTGGGATTCAGTTCTTCTTGATGAAAATTTGTCTTACGAGGAGGAGCCTATCACTATCTTAGATAGGGAAGTCAGCAAGTTGAGTTCAAGGGAGATTGCATCTGTCAAAGTTCAATGGAAGAATCGGCAAGTTGAAGAGTCCACTTGGGAGAAGGAGGCTGATATGCAAGAAAAATACCCACACCTGTTTACAGATTCAGGTACTCCTTTTCGCCCTTGTTTTTCTTCTTGTGATCGTTCGGGGATGAACGATGGGTAAATTGGTATCTATTGTAACGACCTGTTAGTCGTTTTGAGCAGTAGAGTTTATTTCTGGTAATAACTGTCTGGGTCGACGGATCCCACGATGGACCGTCATGGGCACGACGGACCGTCGAGGGGGTCTCGTTCCAAAACACTTAGAATCTAAAAATTTGGGTACTGAGAACAACTCTCTGAACTTCGCGACGACATGGCAGGACGGACCATCATGGGCACGACGGACCGTCATAGACCCTTTAGTGAAATTTAGTCTCTGAACTTTGTGACGGAAGCAGCAGGACGGACCGTCGCAGGCACGATGGGCCGTCACAGACTGCGTAACCCTGACTAGGTCGGAATTTTGTTGAAAGTTTTAAGGGGCATTTTGGACTATTCCTGCTTATAATTATAAAGTTAGGGGTTTAATGTTAATAATTCAATTACTTGGGGGTTAAAGGAGATAACCTTGGAATAAGTAATGGGTTACTTTAGCATCTTTTATACTTAATTATATGGTAATTAGGGTAAAAGAAAAAGAGTTTGAATAAGGAAAGATAGAAAGAACAGAGAGAAGAGGGACGAACGAATGAGAGAGAGAAGAACGAAGAGGAAAGCAAAGCATTGGAGAAGTAGATTGCGTGATCACGATTCTTCGGTGGAGGTAGGTTATGGTTTATGCTATTTCGTAGTAAAACTCTTAATAGCGAATGATATGTATTGGGTAATTTTGTAAAGTCTTCTATATGCTTAATTGTG
>NC_090811.1:16743964-16748964 GCF_036512215.1 Solanum lycopersicum | reverse complement strand
TCTTGTGATGATGACTTCCAGGTTTTGGGAATAATAGATGTTGAATATTGATAGTTATTGAATTGGTTTTTATTAATGAGTTTAAGTCTTCCGCATTATTTTCTGTTGTTATTACATTGAAATGTTAAGGTTTAGATTGGTTGTTCGCTCACATAGGAGGGTAAGTGTGGGTTCCAGTCGCAACCCGGTTTGGGTCGTGACAAACTTGGTATCAGAGCATTAGGTTCGTTGGTCTCATCACACAAGAACAGGTCTAGTAGAGTCTTAAGGAACGGTAGGGGGGCGCCTTTACTTTTCCTTGAGAGACTATAAGACTTTAGGAAAATTTCACTCTTTCATTCTTTCTTTCGTGCTACTACTTGAGTCCAATTGGTATCTAGACGATACGAATTGGTATCTGACCATCTCCACTCTCTTTCGCAGATGGTTAGAACTAGAGCAACGACTACGCCAACATCAACCCCGGCCAGACAAGAAACAACTGAGCCAGCCACTGGGGCTGTGGCTCGAGGAAGAACAACGGCAAGAGGCCGTGGTAGAGGTCGTGGGAGGACGTCCTCTAGGGGAAGAGGACGAGCACCTAGCCCATATGATACTAGGGCAGTGACTCCTCCACCGACTGAGGAGGTAATAAGAGAAGGGGAGGATGGGGAAACTGAACAAGTGCAAAATGAGAAAATGTCACCCCAACCTACCCCAGAGATGATCAATTAGGTTCTGGCTTATCTTAGCGGGTTGTCTGATCAGGGCCAGACACCCCCAGTGTTTTCTGCACCAGCATCTCAGGCTCCGGAGGTACAACATGCGGCTACTATGGCTCCCCGCATGGATGTTCCATTGGAAATAGGCACGTTTCCACGTCTGACTACTGGGCCTATAATGACAAATGATCAGCATGAACTTTTCAGTAAGTTCTTGAAATTGAAACTTCCGGTCTTCAAGGGTGCTGAATCGGAGGATGCTTATGATTTTCTGGTTGACTGTCACGAGCTACTACACAAGATGGGTATAGTAGAACGGTTTGGTGTGGAGATTGTGAGTTATCAGTTTCAAGGGAACGCCAAAATGTGGTGGCGGTCACATATTGAGTGTGAACCAACAGAGGCACCACCTATGACTTGGGCCTCATTCTCTAGCTTGTTTATGGAGAAGTATATCCCCCCAAACTTTGAGGGATAGGAAAAGAGATGAGTTCTTGAGCCTAGAGCAAGGTAGGATGTCGGTCAATGCATATGAGGCTAAGTTTCGTGCATTATCCCGGTATGCCACCCAACTATGTTTCGGTCCACAAGAGCGGATTTGCCGTTTTGTGAAGGGGTTGAGGTCAGAGTTGCGGATTTCGGCCTTACAGGTAGCGGCAACGGCCAAATCCTTCCAAGAAGTGGTAGACTTTGTGATAGAAGTGGAAGGAGTGAAGCCAGACGACTTCACCACAACATCGACATCAAAAAGGCTTCGAAAGGGAGGTGAGTTTAATGGTTCTTACACTAGAGGACAGGGTTCGGGAAGTTACTCAGTCCGACCAATTCAGTCTTCACTAAAGACTGTAGTTAGGGGACCACCTCAGACCGGTCAACACTTCTCCGAGAGACCTATGCTTGACTCCAGAGAGTGTTACGGATGTGGGGAGACTGGACATATTAGGAGAAATTGTCCAAAACAGAGTTACAGACCCCCAATAGCTAGAGGTAGAGGTGGTCATGGTGGAGGCCGTTTTTCTGGAGGGCGTGGTGGTCGAGGTAATAGTAGTCACCAAAACGGCCGAGGTGATGGGCAAACTGGAGCCACTACATCACAACATGGTAGGGTCAACGGACAGACGAACGATAGGGCCCATTGTTACGCTTTCCCTAGGTGGTCTGAAGCGGAGGCATCTGATGCTGTCATCACAGGTAATCTTCTGGTTTGTGATTGCATGGCTTCTGTATTGTTTGATCCTGGATCCACATTTTCTTATGTATCTTCCTCATTTGCTAATGGTCTAAATTTACATTGTGAATTACTTGATATGCCTATTCGTGTTCTACTCTGGAGGGTGAGTCTGTGGTAGTTTAAAAGGTGTATAGGTCTTGTTTGGTGAACTTTGTGGGGAGCAACACTTATGTAGATTTGGTTATCTTATAAATGGATGATTTTGATGTAATTCTGGGTATGACTTGGCTTTCTCCGCAATTTGCAATTTTGGATTGTAATGCTAAAATGGTGACGTTAGCCAAGCCTGGGACAGATCCGTTAGTTTGGGAGGGTGACTACACTTCCAATCCGGTGCGTATCATCTCCCTTCTTCGTGCTAAGAAAATGGTTAGTAAAGGGTGTTTAGCTTTCTTGGCACATCTCAAGGATGACACTACCCAAGTACCTTCGATTAAGTCGGTTTCGGTGGTCCGTGAACTTCTGGATGTGTTCCCTGCAGATCTTCCTGGTATGCCACCAGATAGGGATATTGATTTTTGTATTGACCTTGAACCGGGTACTCGCCCCATTTCTATACCCCCTTACAGAATGGCTCCCGCGGAGTTAAGAGAGTTAAAAGCCCAACTTCAAGAGTTGTTAAACAAAGGCTTTATTAGACTAAGTGCATCTCCTTGGGGTGCTCCGGTTTTGTTTGTGAAGAAGAAGGATGGGAGTTTTCGAATGTGTATAGACTACAGACAACTAAACAAGGTAACCATAAAGAACAAGTATCCTCTTCCCCGCATTGATGACTTGTTCGATCAGTTACAAGGTGCTTGTGTCTTCTCTAAGATTGACTTGAGATCCGGTTATCATCAATTGAAGATACGGGCAACGGATGTGCCAAAGACTGCTTTTCGAACGAGGTATGGACATTACGAATTTGTGGTGATGTCTTTTGGTCTTACGAATGCCCCTGCTGCGTTCATGAGCTTGATGAACGGGATTTTTAAGCCATATTTAGACCTCTTCGTGATCGTATTTATTGATGATATATTAGTATACTCAAAGAGCAAGAAGGAACATGAAGAGCATTTGAGAATGGTATTGGAAATGTTAAGGGAGAAAAAGCTTTATGCCAAGTTCTCTAAGTGTGAGTTTTGGCTAGATGCAGTGTCCTTCTTGGGGCACGTGGTTTCTAAGGATGGAGTGATGGTGGATCCTTCTAAGATTGAGACAGTGAAGAATTGGGTGAGACCTACAAATATGTCAGAAATAAGGAGCTTTGTTGGGTTAGCTAGCTACTACCACCGATTTGTCAAGGGATTATCTTCTATTGCTTCCCAATTGACGAACTTGACTAAGCAGAATGTTCCATTTGTATGGTCAGATGAGTGTGAGGAAAGCTTTCAGAAGCTCAAGACTTTGTTGACTACCGCACCTATCCTTACCTTGCCAGTAGAGGGTAAGAACTTCATTGTTTATTGTGATGCATCCTATTCTGGTTTGGGTGCAGTACTAATGCAAGAGAAGAGTGTGATTGATTATGCTTCAAGGCAACTAAAGGTGCATGAACGTAACTATCCGACCCACGATTTGGAATTGGCTGCGGTGGCGTTTGCATTAAAGCAATGGAGACACTATTTATATGGGGTTAAGTGTGAGATCTATACGGATCATCGTAGCCTACAGTATGTCTTTACTCTGAAAGATTTGAACTTAAGACAGAGGAGATGGATGGAGTTACTAAAGGACTACGATATCACTATCTTGTATCATCCGGGAAAGGCGAATGTTGTGGTGGATGCTTTAAGTAGAAAAGCGGGAAGCATGGGAAGTCTAGCTCACTTGCAAGCCTCTAGACGCCCATTAGCTAGAGAGGTTCAGACTCTAGCTAACGACTTGATGAGATTAGAAGTAAATGAGAAGGGAGGATTGTTGGCTTGTGTGGAGTCAAGATCTTCTTTTCTTGAAAAAATTAAGGGAAAACAGTTTGATGATGAGAAACTAAGAAGAATTCAAGATAAAGTATTGCGAGGGGAGGCTAAGGAAGCACAAATCGATGAGGAAGGTGTTTTGAGAATCAAGGGAAGGGTATGTGTACCCCGCGTCGATGATTTGATCAACACTATTCTGACAGAGGCTCATAGTTCAAGGTATTCTATACATCCGGGTGCAACCAAGATGTATCGTGACCTAAAACAACACTTTTGGTGGAGTAGAATGAAGCGTGACATTGTGGATTTTATTACCAAATGTCCAAACTGCCAACAAGCAAAGTATGAACACCAAAGGCCCGGAGGAACACTTCGGAGAATGCCCATTCCGGAATGGAAGTGGGAAAGAATTGCAATGGATTTTGTGGTTGGTCTTCCAAAGACAATGGGTAAGTATGACTCCATTTGGGTGATTGTTGATAGGTTAACTAAATCTGCTCATTTCATTCCGGTCAAGGTGACTTACAATGCAGAAAAGTTAGCCAAACTTTACATCTCGGAAGTGGTGCGATTGCATGGGGTTCCACTATCCATCATATCAGATAGAGGTACGCAGTTTACTTCTAAGTTTTGGAAAACATTGCATGCAGAATTGGGTACTAGGTTGGACCTTAGTACTGCGTTCCATCCCCAGACCGATGGTCAGTCTGAGCGAACGATTCAAGTGTTGGAGGATATGCTTCGTGCTTGTGTGATAGAATTTGGTGGCCATTGGGATAGCTTCTTACCCTTAGCGGAGTTTTCATACAATAATAGCTATCACTCAAGCATTGATATGGCTCCATTTGAAGCATTGTATGGTAGGAGATGTAGGTCTCCCATTGGTTGGTTTGATGCGTTCGAGGTTAGACCTTGGGGCACTGATCTCTTGAGGGATTCGATGGAAAAAGTGAAGTCTATTCAAGAAAAGCTTCTAGCGGCGCAAAGTAGACAAAAAGAATATGCAGATCGAAAGGTTAGAGACTTAGAGTTCATGGAGGGTGAACAAGTCTTGTTGAAAGTTTCACCAATGAAAGGGGTGATGCGGTTTGGAAAAAGGGGTAAACTAAGTCCAAGGTACATTGGACCATTTGAAGTACTCAAGCGAGTAGGAGAGGTGGCTTATGAGTT
>NC_090811.1:16696464-16733964 GCF_036512215.1 Solanum lycopersicum | reverse complement strand
ATCATACAAGGAAGAAGTCAAGAAAGATCTAACAAAAAATATGGGCATAGAATTTTCAGATAATATATCTATTGCTACCTCAAATGAGGAAGAAGACACTTGTATAGCAGAAAAATATCAAAACATTCATAGCACGAAAGAGATGGACATTGAAACATTTCTTCAACAGATCAGGAACCAGATAGAAGAATCTTCTAGTTCAGGCATGGTAAAGGGAAAGAAGACTATAAAAGAACAGATGATAAGACACTAGTTTTTATAAAAGTAAAAATAATTACAAGCTTTTATAAAGTTAAGGATGGACCTCAATGTCAGTCCAATAATGTAACATCACGTAAGCCCTTACGTCATAAATTTTAGTTTTTTCTTCAGGTCCTTCCTATTTAAGTATCTCTTTGTAGGGATAGAAGGCAAACTTTGGCCAACTTCTCTTATATTACTTTCTTTGTATTTCTACTACCATATAAATAAAATAATTGTTGTTGTTCCTACTTTGAATAATTATTGATGAATTTCTTCTCTAGTTAAGGTATTATTTTACACTATTTTACTATAAATTTAAAATATTTTTAATATTTAAATAACCTAAATGATAGGTCAAATACTTCGTTTTGAACTAAGAAAACTTGAACTATTACGACATGGTGAGAAAAGGACTGTTTCGATGTCCCTTAGGTCAAAGTAGTGTAGTCCAGGGACGGAAACATCTTGTCTTAGCTCAGTTTTCCGAATAAGGATCATATTAGATTTGAATGAGGTATTTTTGGGCCATTTTGGAACCATAAATGTTCTTTACATCTTTATATTACATGAACTATAAGCGGAGTTGTAGTTATATTGAAGTGATCCTGTCTAAGTGGTATCATAGCTAGGTTGGTGATAGAGATAGGTGGTGTTAGTCCGACACAATTTATTAATATGAAAATTATGAAGAAACATACTACTTTTAAAAACAATAGAAAAGATTAATATGATATGCCTCAACAACTAGAACATCTAAATAAATAGACAATTGCTAAAATCCTGCTCAAGAGTATATATCAAATGGGTACTTTTGAAAAAATGGGATTTAACCAAATTCCAAATTGTTAAAACCACAGAAGAAACTATTATTGTGGATTCTTATCATGGTACTTTTAGTTTATTATCTGAAAATGATTTTGCTCCTTATAGATAAAATAATAGCCTATAACTCTTTTAATTTTAATGCTTATCCTAATTTGCAAATATAAGACCCCCAAAATGAATTAAGGTGTCTAGGCCCTTACTTGTGACTAATACGCTTGTTAATATGTTAATTAAGTGTTTTAAATCATGTATGATTGATTTGAAGTAATTTGGAAGTTAAACGTCCAACAACGTCTAACACGTTTGAAAGTTAGCCCTTGAGATGTGCACGTGTGTATTGGAGTGTCTTGACATGTTTTACATGTTTGTTTTGGTTGAAACTAATCTGGAAGGTATTTAACTTGTTAAGGAATATATTTACTTTGGAAAGTCTGGGTAAGACTCCCCAAGGGCCCCGCAAAAGGCCCTCAAGAGAACCCAAAGGTTGCCAAGAGACTGCGTTGGCAGTCAATCGACGAGCCAAGTTGACACACTAGTCCTCAATCGACGCCCCGTCGATGGAAGGCGTAGCTCAACACTTAGCTTGATGATCCTCATGTCTCAAAGGAGGAGTTACAGTCACCAACGATGGAGCAATATGACACCCCATCGTCCAGTCGACGCCCCATCGACTGCTGTCGATCGATAGTTCCTGCAATCTTTTGCACGTACCGTTTCATTTAAGGGGTGAATGAGAAATCAAGCAAACGTCCCTTAATTACTATAGGCGGTTTATTTAACTATTTTGGGGTATACTAAATTAGTTAAAAAGATCAAAACCCTATTCCCAATCCATGATTTCAAAATTAGACTTCCCTCTCCAAAATATTCTCTCTAGAAGCCTCCATTGGAGATGTTATAAATTCATTGAATGAGTGGATATTCCATAAAGTAAGTACATGAACAACTATCCATATTCACTAGGTTTAATGAACCTTTTTGGATAAGAATGTATCTATTTATTACGATACTTAATATGGTGACTCTTGGAGTGATTTCTCAACCTATAAATAGGGTTGTTTATTCACGATTGTATGATATACAGATGAGACTCACATACACATTAAATAAGAAGGAAATTTTTTTATTCTATCTACTTCCCTTATATTCTTCTATTTAAGATTATATTCTTATGAGCTTGATTTTATAACATGTTATCAGCACGAATATGCTCTAAAAGTCGTAGCACTTCGCAAAAGTATTGTAGTTGAAACACTTGTAAGCAGGAACAAGTTCTATTTATTTTTTCTTGTTACACATTTATATTTTTGAAAATTCCTCTAATATTAATAATTTATTTTAGTATATATGTGATATATGAAAAGGTAGAACGTATTTATTTGTTTTACTTTTAACAATTTTTATATATTGGTTTATGATTGCACTAACAGTTCTTCGTTTCAGAAAAGAATTGAAGGATAGAGAAGTAAATTTTCATGTTGATTTTTTATGTGTTATTATAAGGAACTTATTAATATTTATAATTTCTAGAGGTGAGAAAACTCTCAATCTTATTTTGACTAAATTTACTTCTATAATTCTTGATTTCATTTAAAGGCTTATGGTTGAATTCTATTGGTATTGACTTATATGACATTGATTGAAGGGTAAGATGATGGACTCAAGGTCCATCGCTCCAAAAGGGTAAGGCATCTGGTTAAAGTCCGGATAATATGAAAATTATTTGAGGATAAAATGATGGATTCAAGTTCTATCGCACCAAGGGAGTAAGACATCAAATTGAGTTTTTGATGCACCATGATGATAAGGATTGGGTTCAAGTCCCATAGAATTTGGCCTAACACGCCTTATATGGATAAGACATTAAGTTTGAGTCAATGCACCATAGTGATGATATAATGATGACTAAGGCTTTGAAGAAAAGCCTTGAAATTCATCCTATTGAATTTGCTCCATTCCTTGAAAAGAATGTGGTAGCAACATATGATAGCTTTGAAATTCGATGTTGAGTTGCTCCGTTCAATCATATGAATGTGGTAGCAGCAAATAATTCGTCTGAAAGATGACAAATAATTAATGATATGAATAAGGGTGTGAAGGGACGAAATTATAATAGTCATCATTGTGGTAATTATAAAAGGAAGAACACTATGGGTTCTCCAAATAGTCCTTCAAAATGTGAAGACAATTTTATTATCAAAATGGTATTAAAGGTTATTGGACTTGTGAATATTGTCGATCCAATAATTTGATAAGTTTATAAATTCTCCATCAAAAGAGAAGAAGATAAAGTGATGGTACACTTAATCTTTCAAAGTAATGTTGAGGTGTGTCATGGAAATATGATGAATTTTAAAGTCATGACAATGTGCTTATCCATTTCTTGAAGAGAATGTGACTTGTGATGAGTATCGTGAATGCTCGACCATTCAATAAGAGAATGGGTCAAGATGTGATAAAATCATTATGGGTTGGATATATGCACAACTCACATTTATGGAAGGTTTGAAAAAAATGATATATGCCACATCTCATCTCTACGGGAGGTTTAAGAGAAATATATAAATTTTATTTGACATGAACGGTCAATGGTCGTGTGAATTTATACGTCATAAATATTATGGTATGTTTGTTGAACTATCGAAAGGGCAAAAGAAAGAAATAGTTCCTGCCTATAAAGGTTGTGGTCATTATTGTGTGACAATACAAATTTGTCATTAATTGTGTACCTATGGTACAAAAAAAGTAAAGCAAGAAACATTCCTTGCTCGTAATGTTTGATCATGACAATAATGATATAATTTCTCCTTGAAGGAGATGCTCACAATAAGGATTGTGTCATGCAATATGTGATAGTACACAAAATTAATAGCAAAATCTAACGAGTTGTGCTATTATCAAAGGAATAATAATGGGGTTGTAGTAAGTCTCAAAAGAAATATTATTAAGTTTCGGATGAATTGAAAATAAATATCGAGACTATAAATCACTACAACAGAATAGGTTATAAATATTTATGTAAAAGGTTACCCATTGTTTCCTCTTGTTTATTGCACACAAACATGGGCACGCTAATGATATCACATGCGAAACTAAATTATAAGTGTACTGAAATAAAGATTAGTTGGCATGACCGATTGACCATTCTGGTTTATATGTGATGCAAATGTAATTGAGAATTTATGTGGCTTATATGATGAAGAAATAAAAGATTCTTCAAGAATTCTCTTGTATTGCTTGTTTTCATGTACCATCTAAGGTTGGGATTGTAAAATCCTAATGTTTTTGAAACATATAAAAAGGTGAATATGGGCACATTCACTTCCATGTGGATCATCTACAACTATATGATAGATGCATCTATGCGATGATCACATGTGTTTTATTGTCAACTTACAAATTGGTGTTTGTAAGGTTGTTTGCTCGAATTGTTAAATTAAGAGCACAGTTCCAAATAATGAAATTATATTGATAAGGCTGGTTGATTTAGCAAAAAATTGTATGCCTCCAATTATAGCTAAATCATGGTTATGAGAATAAAACTCCCAGATGAGATTTGGTGTGAGATATGTAACATGTATCAACACATGTATCAAGCCAACACGGTTTCCCCACTAAAATTGGTTTAGGGTCAGGAACCAAATAATTTTCATCTTAAAGGTTGAATGTACGGTCATGATCTAATTGCTCCACCATGCACAAAGATGAACTACCAAATAAAGTTGGAATGAATGTAGATTTTCTAACATTAAAGGGAGAGATGATTGACATCTGAAAATTATGTGTGAGGTTAATTATGAATTATCTAGATCCTCATTAAATAAATATGTGAACTTAAAGTTCAAGGGACAATTCAGTTGCATAATGATGCAAATCAGTTGCCAGATGAATGCACTGACCTTATGATATAATTCAGCTTCAAATGCTCTAATGTGAAGTCTTTGAAAGACAGAGTCTATGATACGCCGAAAGCGTAATAGACCAATCGGTTCCAAATATAAAATTCCTTGAAGAAGGAAGGAGCAAATGATCAATATGGTCATGATAATGAGGCAAGTTTTATAAAAGAACACATTGACATAACACATCATAAAATCTAAAAAAAAAGATTCAGGTACCTGAAAATAATGAAAAATGAAGAGATCTCGATAAGTTATGTCATATTGGAATCGATATCAAATAATTATCGACGGTATCTTTAATATGAGGTAGCACTCAATGATATAAATTGTGTCGAGGATCTTGAATTCAAATTTGTCATAGAGTTGGACAGATAAATGATTGTCCAAGTAAAATGCTTCTTGGTGATGAAAATCCATATCTTGGTGTAATTAGGGCATTAGTGCATTTTGATAACAATATTACCAGATATTTGTTTTGCAGTAAATTTACTGGCAAGATTAAGTTTCTCCCCGATAAAAGGACATTGAAATGGTGTTGAACACGTGACTTAAAATCCTCGAAGGACCATATATGGATTTATTCTATTCCAAGGAATCCAAGACAAAATTGATTGGTTATGCAAATGCAGAATATTTATCTGATCCGCATAAAGCTCTATCTCAAGCACGCTATGTATTTGCATTTGGAGGCACAATAATATCTTGGTGATCAATGAAGCAAATGTTGCTATGCAGAAATAAAAGTCCTCCATGAAGCAACTCGAAAGTGCATCTGGTTGAGATGACCATATTCAGAAAATGTCTCCATTGGAGATGAATCCCAAAAAGTAGCTTGGAGCTTGGATTCCCATGGACTCTTCATAAAGATTTCATGGTTCTCTCCTACAATAAGTTATGTGATCCTTCATCTCTAGATAACCTTTCATCTAGAGAGTTCCTCCTAATGTTTTCTAAAAGAAATTGTGATCAAATTGTCTATCTTCCAATCTAGCCATAGGTTTCTTCTTAAAATGATTATCTACTGTTTTGAATGTGATTTTCAATCCAATTCCATGATTAACCCATGATCCATCTCAATCTCGATTTAGACTACTATGTTGTAACAATCCTAAAAATATTTAAGATAAGTAATGCTTAATGTGTCTAGAATGCCTACGATTAGGCCGGGTTCACACAGATTGATGCGCTTAGAACCAGGACTCTAAACCCTTGAAACAGCCAAGCCAACTAACTTGGGGAGTTAGTTGAGTAGGAAAGGTTGAGTCCAGACATATAGGGCTCCCGAATATAAAGATTTACCCGAAGGAGTCTTTATCGGACTTAAAAAAGGGAAAATCTTAAGTTTGGAGGGTCTAGGGGTAAAATGGTCTTTTACCAGACTAAGGGCAATATAGTAATTACCATAAATATATATTTAATTATTTAATTAATAAGTTGGAGGAGTATTTTGGGGAGAGAGTGCCGAAAATGGGCTCTAAGAGTAAGATCTTGCTCCACCCGGGTTCGAACCTAGGTGGAAGCAATGAATTAAATTGTTTTTATTTAAATGGGTATGTCAATGTAACTAATTAATATTATTTAATTAATGGCTGCTTAAAAAAAAGGGGATATCATATTTTTAGTTATTAATTATTAATTATTAAATAAAATTGACTAAGTCTTGCCAACTATCTTAGTTTTAAGGGGAACTATCTCACACAAACTCTCTCACACACCTAAACCTCTCTCTCTCTCTCGTCCATTTTGATTTCTTTGCTGCAAAATCAGAAAAAAAACATTAGAAAACAATCAAAAGTTCTCTACACTAAAAGAACTTACGAAAAAAAATACAAACAAGCAAGCTAACTTAAGAAACAAAAATTTTACATTATCTTCTCGACGGGATCATGTTAAAAGTTTAGTGGAGGATTTGGGTAGCACTTTGAAGGTATGGAAAGCTACAATAGGTATGAGTTTTCTCTCTTTGAATCCTTTCTCCAAGAGAAATTTCTTTCTACAAAATTCAACGTATGAAACTAGGGTTGTCCCCTTTTTTGTCGAATTCCTTGTCCCTAGTCTCCTTCCGATTTCAATCTAAATTAAGTTAGAACACATGTTGTTGGTAGGCTGCTGGTAGCTAAGTGTGAAATATGATGTTCTTTGTGATTTTGTGTTTGGAAATAGCAAGCATGTTCAATGATGTCAATCGAAAATGATGTGGTGCAATGTGTAAAATGTTTGTTGTTGTTCTCCGTTTTGAAGTCTTAAATGGCTTGTTTGATGACTGGAATTATTGTGCATAAGGTGTGTAAATTGTGATGTTTAAATGAAGTGTAAGGTGGCTGATCTTAAGTGGAAAAATCTAAGTTAAAACAACAATGAATCGACATTAAAAAATGTGTTAAACAAATTGTGAAAATACCACAAAACGAACGTATGAATGTTGTTAAATAAAGGCTAGAAAATTTAATAAACTTTCCAACACTTGGTAATGGAGTTTTCGGTAAGAATACTTAAAGTTTGAGAAGTTTAAAAATTAATGTAAAACATGTGAGGTCAGTGGGGATTGAACCCAAGACCTCACTACATGAAAGCTGAAAAAAAGAGAGGTGTGGGATTTGAACCCACAAACTCTCGGCCAAACAAGAGATTAAAAGGGAAATTTTAAATTAATAAAAATAACGGGAGGAGTGGGATTCGAAGCCACCACCTCTTGGCTGAAGAAAAAGACAAATTAAAAAAATAATAATAACGAGAGAAGTGGGATTCGTATCCACCTCCTCTCAGCCAACATGGGAAAAAACATAGGAAAAAGAGAAATAAATGAATGTTGCTATGAGGGTTCGATCCCAGATCCCCTAATTCTTAAAATTCCTAAGGTGAAGTGAGGGGAGGGAAAAAGAAAGGAAAAATAGTATTAGTGAGGGGATTCGAAATCGGGTTCCCCAAGTCGAAATGTAAATCCAAAATTAGGTGAAAGAAAATTAACTAAGTGTTATCCAAGCGATTCAACTCCGTATTGACATATAAGTCATACTTAAGAAAATACTTAATGAATTCTGCCTCTAAAGATCAAAATCAATATCTTGGCATATCTACAAGATGCATAAGTCTTGTACCACATAATCTTGGGTAAACATGAATTACTTAGACAAACTATGAATGAAGCCTCATGACTTGTATGTGTTGACTCATAGGTCTAGAATAAGTTTGAAAGTAAGTGAACCTAAGATGTATGTGGTGAAATGATGTAAAACCTAGAAGGGGTAAAGTAAGAGTGTGAAACACATTAAATGGCCAAGTGCATTGACATATGATAAAATGAACATTAATGTAAAGGGGTGAGTAATTATGAAGAGCAAATGTGCTAAAGTTAATGAATGTGGTTACAACATGATAAGAGGCTAATGTAAAAAATGAGACCAATCTCAAATGATCCTAAGTAAATGTTACCAAAATGTACTCACCTATGAGAGTGTAAAGTTGATTGTGAACATTTATGAGTTTAAGTAGAACGTCTTATACGAATGTTAAATAACAAAAAGTTCGAATTTCCACAAAAATTAACCTAGATGAAGTAAAGATGACGTATGTAGGCTTTTCTGCGACTTCTGAGAGGTCAACGACGCCGATCTCGTCTGGGGTTTAGATTCTGGTCATGACAAATGTATTATCTTGTGATCTAGATGCTAGAATGATTGTTATGAGATTCAGTTATGATGAATTAACTTAGCTACTGCCTATAATGTAATGTGATTATGAATTAGGAGTAATTTATCCAATGTGAATAGATGCCTGATGAATTGGTAAGGATTGATTTAGGTTCTTCAAGCGTCTATAGATTGATAATGTAATGTACATGGTGTGATCTTAATTCTAGGGTAGATGAAGCATGTTTTCGTTCAGGTTATAATCTTTTTAGATAATGCCTTATATTGATTATTGATGAATTGTGTGCATTGATCATTGGGGTTCAAAGCAAGGGAGATTGGTAAGTAATCTATGTTTCTCTGCTCTCTATTGAATTGGTGATGTAGTGTACATGTTAGTATCATGATATTGTTGTGGTTTATGCATGATTTTGTCCATGTTAAGATGCATTTAGATACTTACCTATATTGGTAATATTGATGGATTGTGAGTATTGATCAATGATTATCAAAAGTTGATGAATTGTTAAGATAGTTCTATTCCTCTACTTTTCCATAGTATTGTTGATTGAATTAGCTTTGTATGGAATTGTGTGATATGTTCCACTTATGGTGGAGTGTTTACTTTATTGTCATTATATATGTGAAGTAATCATGGCCTTGAAGGCAATTGTATTATGAAGGTGTGGTGGTGATGATCACCAAATGTGAAGCATGCCTAGTCTTCTATTCTAGTTATGATCTAGGTTGTGTTGTTAATATATAAGCATGTGAATGAATATATTAGGGTCGGTTTAGGTGCTCCATTGATGAGTCATAATGGTTAATGACCCCTTACCTATGTGCCCCTATATGAATGTTTGATTAGCTAATGTTAGGAGCATTGGATGCAAGTGTTAAAGTAAGGTTGTCTCCTATGCTAGTATGTTGTGTGTGGTCTATACTTGAATGTAAATTTTGGTCTTAAGAAGGTGGTTGCGTCAAGATTATGCTGATAGTTATTATGTGATCATGTTGACCAATGCACACACACATTCATACTTTATTCATGCTTACAAAGTAGTATAGGTTCATAGTGCCTAATGCAAGGTTATTCTCATATGCACTTGTGTCTACTACTATGCATGTAAGGTATGTCTATGAAGCATGTTATCTATCTCTTAACTAGTATGACTTGATAGGTGTACTAGTATGGGCAAGGGTATGGGACCTTGTCTATGCATTGCACATCTGTGCCTTGATAGGATAGTTCCTAGGTTGATTCTATCTGTACATGAATATGAATGCATGATTATGCTATGAACATGTCTTATTTATGAATGAAATGAAGTATGAACATGTGTGGTCTTTGAGTGTTTATGTGAAAGGTTTTCTCATATATATGTATACACACACACACATGTATGATGATCTAGTCAATAGAGGGTCTCTTGAAAGGTGTTCCCAAGCACCCTAAACTAGGTGGTTCTTTACATATGTTATGTCCATGTGAAAGGACTTCTCACATTATTTAGGTTGATGAACTCTAATCTATGACCTATGATCTAAGCATATGAAGAGTTAACTCTCATAAGCATATGTTTTATAAAGTAATGAATAATAATGGTTTTCAATAAAGGGAACTTAGCTTAGCACCGAGTGAACTTGAAGATGAGGGGTGTCCCTTCCCATTGTAGGAAGGTAGGTTCACCATAGTCCTCACGAGCTGGTTAGCCTCATATCCTAAAGGGCACAAAGTGATATTTCCATAAGTGAATAACTACAATGCCTCAATATGCATGAAGAGGGTTTCCATATATACCTCCAAGTTCCATAAACTATGATTTCCGCATAGGATCTAGCAAGTGATAGCACCTAATATGCTAGCATGTGTTCATGTTCTACCTTGACTAGGTAGAGCACCTTCCTTTGGTGTGTAAGTCTCTATAACACCAAATTCCATGTAGCGCCCATGGTCTTAGTGTCGGTTAAGGCTATTGTTTCCCAAAAGTAAAATGGACAATGGAAGTAAAGATAGGACCCTAACTAAAATAACCTAAGGAAAGTTACTTAGTGTAGGTGAGGGTATATGACTTTACCTATTCATTGCACAAGTATCTCTAAAAGGGAGTTCTAGGAAGGTGTTCTAATGTATATGATTATGTTTATGTCCTTATGCATGACATTGTAGTGTTGTCTACTTGTTGCGATGAAATGCATGGCATGAGTCTATATGATGTGGTCTTATCCTATATACATAATATTGGTCTTAATGATTATATGATGAAGGTCTTGCTTGACATGAATGAAGTTGTCTATGCTTGTTGTTGATGTACAAAATGAATTATGTGCTTGTGGCCTCTTGATAGGTTTACTAAGTATGTGTGAGCTTATGGGGCTTCACATATATATTGCACTAGTAGACTTAGATTAAGATTGTGAGTAAGGTCTTATACTGGTCTATGTGAAGTTATTAGTATGTGTATAAGTTGAATATGGTTTACTGTAATGGTATTATGAGTTCTTGACTTGAATGTGGTTTTGATGTGATAATTCTATGAAGGTATGTGTTAGGTTATGAAGGTGGTATGTATGAGTACCTTGTGGCCTTAAAGTGATGCATTTCACCAAGTATCACTAGAGGGTTACTTGGGAAGCTAAGTAGTTAAAAGAAAGAAAGTTTACTGTAAAATGAACTCACTATAATTGAAAATGTGTTTACTATAAAGTGGTGACTTATATGAAATGTGTTTACTGTAAAGTGGTGACTTATATACCTTAAATGCAATGTGTGGTTTTATGTGATGTTATCACTATTGTATATGCCTAAAATAAGTATGCAAATGACATGATGATTATTGTATCAAGTTTTATGAAGTTTCACGAGTAGACACTTGAAAGTGGAGTCTTAGTTGTCACGACCCACAAGTACACCCTAGAAGTTAAAGCATTCTTGTGTCACCACACGACAAATGAGACTTCAAGAAGTCTCAGGGAGCCACTTGTATCATTCATTGTATAATAAACATGCTAAAATGAGCAAGTGTAACGACCCTTTTGGTCGTTTTGAGAGTTAAAGCCTTGTGTTTCATAAAATATTTTTCGTTAGATTCTAAATGGGTATTTTAAACTATTTCATAATTATAATTATAAAATTAGTGGGGTAGTTTTAATAATTTATTTAGTTAGTGGTTAGAGAAAATAATATTAAAACTAATAGTGTCACGACCCAAATCCGGACCGCGACTGGCACCCACACTTACCCTCCTATGTGAGCGAACCAACCAATCTAAACCTTAACATTTCAAGGTAATATCAACATAAATTAATGCGGAAGACTTAAACTCATTAATAAAAACAATTCAAAACTATTATTATCATCCCCAAAATCTGGAAGTCATCATCACAAGAACATCTACGATCAAATGACTAAACTAAGAGTATTTTAAAAGCTAAAAATACATAAGAAGCTAGTCCATGCCGGAAGTTCAAGGCATCCAGACTTGAAGAAGGAGATCCAGTCCAAGCTAGAAGCATTAGCTCACCCTGAATTTCTGATGTAGTAAGACTGGCTTGAATTACTGTTGAGTTGAAGACGATGGCACGTTTGCTGCACTCCACAAATAAACAAGAAGAAAACATAAAAGTAGGGGTCAGTACAAAACACGGGTACTGAGTAGATATCATCGGCCAACTCAAAATAGGGGACAGTATATATCAATATTATCGTAAATCAACTATAAAACTCAACATGTAGCCACAACAAGTATTATAATCATCAATAAGTACCATCAAGTTCATCCATGAGGGCTCAAGCCTCAACACCATACTCATTTGGGAATTATGTTCATTAGATTGAGTATATTATCATCTTTCAAGATTCATTATCTTTAATTCTCTTGTGTCGGTACGTGACACTCTGATCCCTCATATTCATTATTCCTCTTGTGTCGGTACGTGACACTCCGATCCCTCATATTCATTATTCCTCTTGTGTCGGTACGTGACATTCCGATCCCCTATATCTACGTGTCGGTTCGTGACACCCGATCCCCTAATTCTACGTGTCGGTTCGTGACACCCGATCCCCTAATTCTACGTGTCGATTCGTGACACCCGATCCCCTAATTCTACGTGTTGGTTCGTGACACCCGATCCCCTAATTCTACGTGTCGGTTCGTGACACCCGATCCCCTAATTCTACGTGTCGGTTCGTGACACCCGATCCACTAATATCATTCTGTAAATCATCAGGCCTTCTCTATACCAAGGCATCATCAATCCCATTACTTTAATTCATCAAGCCTTCTTCTATACCAAGGCATCATTATTAATAATGTATATTAAAGTTTCCTTTCAAGATTTGGGATTCAATATTTTCATCATGCTCATCTTATCACAATCACACAATCATATTCATGCAAACATACAATTAAGCATATAGTAGGGTTTACAATACTACCAATACATATCATTCTCTATTAAGAGTTTACTATGAAAGCATGAAAACCATAACCTACCTCCACCGAAGAATTGAAATCAAGCAAGTTAATCCTCAAAGCTTGGTGTTTTCCTCCTCTTCTCGATCGTTTCTCTCTCTCCCTTCTTGTTCTTTCTATTTTCTTATTCAAACCCTCTTTCTTTTACCCTAATTAGTATATAATTAAGAATAAAAGATGGCAATATTACCCCACTAATTAACTTAGGGTTACCTCTTTTAACCCTCAAGAATTTGAGTTATTAATATAAACCCACGAACTTTATAATTAAGGCAAGAACAGTCAAGAACGTCCCTTAAAACTTAACCAGAAAACCGATTCTGCCTGGGATTTGCGCAACCTGTGACGGGCCGTCGTGCCTGCGACGGTCCGTCCTGCAGGTCGTCGCAGAGTTCAAAGACCCAATATTTCCACCAAGGGTCTGTGACGGTCCGTCACACCTGTGACGGTCCGTCCTGCCATTCCGTCACAAAGTTTAGAGAGTCGATTTTTAGTACCCAATTTCAGATTTTCTAAGTGTTTTGAAACGAGACCCTGCGAGGGTTCGTCGTGCCCTTGACGGTCCGTCGTGGGGTCCGTCGCTTCTGCCAGTTTTTCCAGAATTGATGTCTGTTGCTCAAAACGACTAAACGGGTCGTTACATTAGATACCAATTTACCCATCGTTCGTTCCCGAATGATCAAAAGAAGGAAAACAAGGGCAAAAAGGAGTGCCTGAATCTTTAAACAGATGTGGGTATCTTTCTCGCATATCCGCCTCCTTCTCCCAAGTGGCTTCTTCAACCGGTTGATTCTTCCAATGCACCTTGATGGATGCAATCTCTCTTGACCTCAACTTGCGAACTTCTCTATCTAAAATAGCAACAGGCTCCTCCTCATAAGACAAGTTCTCATCAAGCAAAACTGAATCCCAACGGATAATGTAGTTTCCTCCCCATGGTATCTTTTCAACATCGACACATGGAATACCGGATGTACTCCGGACAGCCCTAGAGGCAAGGCTAACTCATAAGCCACCTCCCCCACTCGCTTAAGTACTTCAAATGGTCCAATGTACCTTGGACTTAGTTTACCCCTTTTACCAAACCGCATCACCCCTTTCATGGGTGAAACTTTCAACAAGACTTGTTCACCTTCCATGAACTCTAAGTCTCTAACCTTTCGATCTGCATATTCTTTTTGTCTACTTTGCGCCGCTAGAAGCTTTTCTTGAATAGACCTCACTTTTTCCATCGAATCCCTCAAGAGATCAGTACCCAAAGGTCTGACCTGGAACGCATCAAACCAACCAATGGGAGACCTACATCTCCTACCATACAATGCTTCAAATGGGGCCATATCAATGCTCGAGTGATAGCTATTATTGTATGAAAACTCCGCTAAGGGTAAGAAGCTATCCCAATGACCACCAAACTCTATCACACACGCACGAAGCATATCCTCCAACACTTTAATCGTTCGCTCAGACTGACCATCGGTCTGGGGATGGAACACAGTACTAAGGTCAAACCTAGTACCCAATTCTGCATGCAATGTTTTCCAAAACTTAGAAGTAAACTGCGTACCTCTATCTGATATGATGGATAGTGGAACCCCATGCAATCGCACCACTTCCGAGATGTAAAGTTTGGCTAACTTTTCTGCATTGTAAGTCACCTTGACCGGAATGAAATGAGCAGATTTAGTTAACCTATCAACAATCACCCAAATGGAGTCATGCTTACGCATTGTCTTTGGAAGACCAACCACAAAATCCATTGCAATTCTTTCCCACTTCCATTCCGAAATGGGCATTCTCTGAAGTGTTCCTCCGGGCCTTTGGTGTTCATACTTTACTTGTTGACAGTTTGGACATTTGGCAATAAAATCCACAATGTCACGCTTCATTCTACTCCACCAAAAGTGTTGCTTTAGGTCACGATACATCTTGGTTGCACCCGGATGTATAGAATACCTTGAACTATGAGCCTCTGTCAGAATAGTATTGATCAAATCATCGACGCGGGGTACACATACCCTTCCCTTGATTCTCAAAACACCTTCCTCATCGATTTGTGCTTCCTTAGCCTCTCCTCACAATACTTTATCTTGAATTCTGCGCAGTTTCTCATCATCAGACTGTCTTCCCTTAATCTTGTCAAGAAAGGAAGATCTTGCCTCCACAGAAGCTAAAAGTCCTCCCTTCTCATTTACTTCTAATCTTATAAGGTCGTTAGCCAGAATCTGAACTTCTCTAGCCAATGGGCGTCTAGAAGCTTGCAAGTGAGCTAGACTTCCCATGCTTCCCGCCTTCCTACTTAAAGCATCCGCTACAACATTTGCCTTCCCCGGATGATACAAGATAGTGATATCGTAGTCCTTTAGTAACTCCATCCATCTCCTCTGTCTTAAGTTCAAATCTTTCTGAGTAAAGACATACTGAAGGCTACGATGATCCGTGTAGACCTCACACTTAACCCCATATAAATAGTGTCTCCATTGCTTTAATGCAAACACTATCGCAGCCAATTCCAAATCATGAGTGGGATAGTTACGTTCATGCACTTTTAATTGTCTTGAAGCATAAGCAATCACACTCTTCTCTTGCATTAGTACTGCACCCAAACCAAAATAGAATGCATCACAATAAACAATGAAGTTCTTACCCTCTACTGACAAGGTAAGGATAGGTGCGGTAGTCAACAAAGTCTTGAGCTTCTGAAAGCTTTCCTCACATTCATCCGACCATACAAATGGGACATTCTGCTTAGTCAAGTTCGTCAATTGGGAAGCAATAGAAGAGAATACCTTGACAAATCGGCGGATCCGCTCTTAAGGACTGAAACAGAGTTGAGTGGCATATCTGGATAGTGCACGAAACTTAGCCTCATAAGCATTAACCGACATCCTACCTTGCTCTAGGCTCAAGAACTCATCCCTTTTCCGATCCCTCAAAGTCCGGGGGATATACTTCTCCATAAACAAACTAGAGAATGAGGCCCAAGTCATAGGTGGTGCCTCTATTGGTTGACACTCGACATGTGACCGCCACCACATTTTGGCGTTCCCTTGAAACTGATAAGTCACAAACTCCACACCAAACCGTTCTACTATACCCATCTTGTGCAGTAGCTCGTGACAGTCAACCAGAAAATGATAAGAATCCTCATATTCCGCACCCTTGAAGACTGGAGGTTTCAATTTCAAGAACTTACTGAAAAGTTCATGCTGATCATTTGTCATTATAGGCCCAGTAGTCAGACGTGGAAATGTGCCTATGTCCAATGGAACATCCATGCGGGGAGCCATAGTAGCCGCATGTTGTACTTCTGAAACCGGAGGTGTTGGCGCAGAAAACACTGGAGGTGCCTGACCTTGATCAGATAACCCGCTAAGATAAGCCATAACCTGATTGATCATCTCTGGGGTAGGTTGGGGTGGCATTTCCTCATTTTGCACTTGTTCAATTTCCCCATCCTCCCCTTCTCTTATTACTTCCTCGGTCGGTGGAGGAGTCACTGCCCTAGTATCAGATGGGCTAGGTGCTTGTCCTCTCCCTCTAGAGGACGTCCTCCCACGACCTCTTCCACGGCCCCTTGCCGCTGTTGTACCTCGAGCCACAGCCCCAGTGGCTGGCTCAGTTGTTTCTTGTCTGGCCGATGTTGGTGTTGGCGTAGTCGTTGCTCTAGTTCTAACCATCTGCGAAAGAGAGTGAAGATGGTCAGATACCAATTCGTATCGCCTAGATACCAATTGGACTCAAGTAGTAGCACGAAAGAAAAAATGAAAGAGGGAAATTTTTCCTAAAGTCTTATAGCCTCTCAAGGAAAAGCAAAGGCGTCCCCTACCGTTCCTTAAGACTCTTCTAGACCTGTTCTTGTGTGATGAGACCAACGAACCTAATGCTCTGATACCAAGTTTGTCACGACCCAAATCCGGGCCGCGACTGGCACCCACACTTACCCTCCTATGTGAGCGAACCAACCAATCTAAACCTTAACATTTCAAGGTAATATCAACATAAAGTAATGCGGAAGACTTAAACTCATTAATAAAAACAATTCAAAACTATTATTATCATCCCCAAAATTTGGAAGTCATCATCACAAGAACATCTACGATCAAATGACTAAACTAAGAGTATTCTAAAAGCTAAAAATACATAAGAAGCTAGTCCATGCCGGAAGTTCAAGGCATCCAGACTTGAAGAAGGAGATCCAGTCTAAGCTAGAAGCATTAGCTCACCCTGAGTTTCTGATGTAGTAAGACTGGCTTGAATTACTGTTGAGTTGAAGACGATGGCACGTTTGCTGCACTCCACAAATAAACAAGAAGAAAACATAAAAGTAGGGGTCAGTACAAAACACGGGTACTGAGTAGATATCATCGGCCAACTCAAAATAAGGGACAGTATATAACAATATTATCGTAAATCAACTATAAAACTCAACATGTAGCCACAACAAGTATTATAATCATCAATAAGTACCATCAAGTTCATCCATGAGGGCTCAAGCCTCAACACCATACTCATTTGGGAATTATGTTCATTAGATTGAGTATATTATCATCTTTCAAGATTCATTATCTTTAATTCTGTTGTGTCGGTACGTGACACTCCGATCCCTCATATTCATTATTTCTCTTGTGTCGGTACGTGACACTCCGATCCCTCATATTCATTATTCCTCTTGTGTCGGTACGTGACACTCCGATCCCCTATATCTACGTGTCGGTTCGTGACACCCGATCCCCTAATTCTACGTGTCGGTTCGTGACACCCGATCCCCTAATTCTACGTGTCGGTTCGTGACACCCGATCCCCTAATTCTACGTGTCGGTTCGTGACACCCGATCCCCTAATTCTACGTGTCGGTTCGTGACACCCGATCCCCTAATTCTACGTGTCGGTTCGTGACACCTGATCCCCTAATTCTACGTGTCGGTTCGTGACACCCGATCCACTAATATCATTCTGTAAATCATCAGGCCTTCTCTATACCAAGGCATCATCAATCCCATTACTATTATTCATCAAGCCTTCTTCTATACCAAGGCATCATTATTAATAATGTATATTAAAGTTTCCTTTCAAGATTTGGGATTCAATATTTTCATCATGCTCATCTTATCACAATCACACAATCATATTCATGCAAACATACAATTAAGCATATAGTAGGGTTTACAATACTACCAATACATATCATTCTCTATTAAGAGTTTACTATGCAAGCATGAAAACCATAACCTACCTCCACCGAAGAATTGAAATCAAGCAAGTTAATCCTCAAAGCTTGGTGTTTTCCTCCTCTTCTCGATCGTTTCTCTCTCTCCCTTCTTGTTCTTTCTATTTTCTTATTCAAACCCTCTTTCTTTTAACCTAATTAGTATATAATTAAGAATAAAAGATGGCAATAATACCCCACTAATTAACTTAGGGTTACCTCTTTTAACCCCCAAGAATTTGAGTTATTAATATAAACCCACGAACTTTATAATTAAGGCAAGAACAGTCAAGAACGTCCCTTAAAACTTAACCAGAAATCCGATTCTGCCTGGGATTTGCGCAACCTGTGATGGGCCGTCGTGCCTGCGACGGTCCGTCCTGCAGGTCGTCGCAGAGTTCAGAGACCCAATATTTCCACCAAGGGTCTGTGACAGTCCGTCACACCTGTGACGGTCCGTCCTGCCATTCCGTCACAAAGTTCAGAGAGTCGATTTTTAGTACCCAATTTCAGATTTTCTAAGTGTTTTGAAACGAGACCCTGCGACGGTCTTTCGTGCCCTTGACGGTCCGTCGTGGGGTCCGTCGCTTCTGCCAGTTTTTCCAGAATTGAAGTCTGTTGCTCAAAACGACTAAACGGGTCGTTACAAATAGTGGAGCACTTTTACTATTTTTATATCAAGCAAATATAATAATTAGGGTACTAGAAAAATCAGTAGAAGAAAGCAAAAAAAAGTAGGCTCACAACGGGAGAAGAAAAACAATCGAAAAGAAGAACGACGAACAGCATGTAAGCATTGATTGCCTCAATCGCTATAATTGTTTATATGCATATATGTCATATTATCATTATTTTATTATTATTATTAATCATATTGTATTGCAAAGTTGAGGGAATGGTAACCAGAAGTGCAAATTCAATTTGCACTCTTTTTCTGCGGTCATATTATTATTATTATTATTTTATTTAGGTGTCAAAGTTTGTTTATGTCTATTAATAGGTAATATTGACAATGTTACCGTACGGTAATACAATAAGAATAATTTAAATTAGTACCACTTCATGACAAGTTATTTAGGTTTTAATTACTTTTGTTCTTCTTTGTATAGTTATTTTATTATGATTCAATCTTGATATATTAAGATAGGTAATTAAATATTGAGTGTAGTATATTATTTGAATACCATTAAAGTTATGTTATTCAGAAAATTAATGACTTAACCTTAGGCTTAAATATAGGAAATAGGAGGCTTGACATATTAATTGAACTCAAGATAAGAAACTTGAATATAGATTTGTATTTGATGACTATTGGGTTTAGATTATACTTAATAGAGTAATGAAGTGCCTATAGAAGCGTTAACTTATAAATTATGCATGTTGCATAGATTGGAAAGGTTCGGAGGCATTGATGAAAGAAAAAGTATTGGAGAAGTAGCTTGCTTGACTTCGGTTCTTCGGTGGACGTAGGTTATGGTTTTATACTATTCGTAGTAAACTCTTAATAGCGAATGATATGTATGGGTAGTATTGTAAACCCTTCTATATGCTTAATTGTATGCTTGCATGAATGTGATTATGTAATTGTGATAAAATAAGCATGATGAAGTATTGAATCCTAAATCTTGAGAAACCCTAATCTACTTTGTTAATGATGATGCCTTAGCGTAAAAGAAGGCTTGATGAACGAAAGTAGTGAGATTAGGGGATCGGGTGCCACGTTCCGGTACCAGGATAGCATATGAGGATCGGAGTGTCACGTTCTGACACCAGGATAGTATATGGATCGGGTGCCACGTTCCGGTACCAGGATAGTATATGAGGATCGGAGTGTCACGTTCCGACACCAGGATAGTATATGGATCGGGTGCCACGTTCCGGTACCAGGATAGTATATTATGGATCGGGTGCCACGTTCCGGTACCAGGATAGAATATGGATCGGGTGTCACGTTCCGACACCAGGATAGAATGAGGATCGGAGTGTCACGTTCCGACACCAGGATAGTATATGAGGAGCGGAGTGTCACGTACCGACACGAGAGGAATAAAGATAGTGGATCTTGAAAGATGTTAATATACTCAATCTAATGAACCTAATTCCAAAATGAGTATGATGAGGAGGCGTGAGTCCTCATTGATGTGCTTGGTGTTGTAACCAAGGGTTATGGTAATTGTAAATGGTGCATGCTAAGGATATTAGTTGATTTTATGATGTTATCTGATATATATATACTATTTTCTATTTTGAGTTGGCCGATGATACCTACTCAGTACTTGTGTTTTGTACTGACCCCTACTTGTATGTTTTCTTTGTTCATTGTGGAGTGCAGCAAACGTACCGTCATCTTCAACTCAACCGCAACTCTAGCCAGTCTTCATTACACCGGATTTCAGGGTGAGCTAATGCTTCTAGCTTGGACTGGGTCTTCTTCTTCGTGTCTTGATGCTTTGAAGTTCCGGCATGGACTAGCTTTTCATTTATTTTAGCTTCTTAGATACTCTTAGATTTAGTAATTTGAGATAGATGTTCTTGTGATGATGACTTCCAGATTTTGAGAATAATAATAGTTGTTGAGTTTTTAGAAGTTATTGAATTGGTTTTTATTAATGAGTTTAAGTCTTCCGCATTACTTTCTGCTGATATTATATTGAAATGTTAAGGTTTAGATTGGTTAGTTCGCTCACATAGGAGGGTAAGTGTGGGTGCCAGTCGCGGCCCGATTTGGGTCATGACAAACTTGGTATCAGAGCCTTAGGTTCGTTGGTCTCATCACACAAGAACGAGTCTAGTCGAGTCTTGAGGAACGGTAAGGGGACGCCCTTACTTTTCTTTGAGAGTCTACAAGACTTTAGGAAAATTCCATTCTTTCTTTCTTTCGTGCTATTACTTGGATCCAATTGGTATCTAGGTGATACAAATTGGTATCTGAACTTCTTCACTCTATTTAAAATATGGGTACTACTAGAGTATTTGAAGTTGAAATAGCAACAACCAAAAGAAAAAAAATATGTCCTTAGAAATAGATATATTTTCTCGATCGCAAAATATGGTGGTAGTCTCATGTAGAGTGTCGATTAATAAAGACACTACTATGACTTCATAGAGTGAGGGTATATTAGAGAAAGTCATCGATCCTTACTTGGTTAGAGTTAGGAAGTGTGTCATTTTTGTTATTGAATTGATCTAAGAAGTAAAATAAATTGTTTGGTCCAGAGAGAGAACATGTTCGATAATGTTTCGTGATTATTCAATGGGTAGAAATATGTGGGCTATTTGGGTACGATATTATGGACAGGTATGATGTGTTCTAGTAAGGTATTTAATGGACTTTCACGGTGTGGCAGAACTAGGGTTATGTAGAAACAGGTACGTCGATTGTCAAGTATGAATACTAATTACTAAAGGAGTTACAAGTTGTACGACATGGTCAAATAATAAGATTTAGTGTTGCATTTACATTTGAGAAGCCAACTAGTTTATTACTACACGAACTTAGATTGAGCATTATTTTGAAGGAAAATTTTAGTGGTTGAGCATTATTTTAAAGAAAATCTTTAGTGGTGGATCTTTGGTACAAAATTAACACAACTTAAACTGTGCAATGTATCTTGAGGGTTTTGAGTGAGGACTGCTGGTTTTATCTTAAGCTTCAAAAGGTAGATTGATACTAGCATGACAGACTTATAGGGAAAGAAAGTCCTAGTGGATATACTTGGGTGAAGTAAATTGAAGATTTAGCAAGAAAGTGCATATAAATTGGGTTACACAATTGGACTTAAAATTCAAACTTTTCATTATAAGTCTGCATTCTTGGTGATTTTTTTTCAAGGTATGAATTTGTAAGGTAATAAATGATTGATTGCATCGATATTAAGCATGTGAAAGAACTTATGCATGTTTTGGATCATAAAGTTTATTACTTTTGATTATTAAAGGATCTAAGAAGAGTTTTCTTCTAAGTTTTGATTTAGAATGTGAAGTAAAATGTCATGGGTTGTTGGTAAAAGGACGAGATCGATGAGTGATCTAAAGAAACAAGAATATTGATATATTGAAAGGTCGAATAAAATTTTGTACCATGAGAAGAATTTGAGAAAAGTGAAGGAATAAGACCTCTCGTATAAACCCATGGGTTGTAGTTGATGGTTGTATTGATTTTTGCCATGAGTTTAGATATGAATGTGAGATGTGAAGTAGTTCGATATAGACTTACTAGAATTTATCATCGACTTTTATAAAGATTGAGTTTTGATTTGGATTGCAAACAATGAGGCATGAAGAATTTAGTATTTTACATGGGGTTAGATTGCTCAAATTTGTATAGATGACTTAAGAATGATGCATAAGGTGTAATATAATTCTACATGGTTATTAAGAATTTAGAGTTGGAATAATACTACTCTACTGATGGGATTACATAGAATATTATGATGCGTTAAATAGATATTTAATGGTGAATAGAGGTTATGAGCTAATAGGATACATAATAATTTGAATGACCAAGAAACTTCCTAAGTGTTGGCATGAGGTATGTGATGGTTTAGAATGGTAGCTAAAGCATGATATGTGGAAGTGGTGTGAGGTTGACTTATGGTTTGATTTAATAGTTTATCATGATGAAAAGGTACTATCGAATTTTAAATAATGTTAGTAGCCTTGTTTGGAACTCGTAATTGTCATGATATGCTTAAATAGAAGATAAGGATGGTGGTTTGGGAGTAAGGTAGATGATCGATGTGGTTATGATGTTTTGTTAGTACTAAAAGTGTCGACTTCAGTGGATGTAGGGTTCGATAAAGTAAGTATGTGTGCAATTATAATAGGGACTAAATTGGTGATTGTGGATAGCTAGAAAATCAAAGAGATAGAGTCAGATGAATGAAGACGTTTGATATGGAAACTATTGAAATAAAAATATATCTGAAGTTATTCGACCTTGGTTATATACACTCTTACATGAACAACTACTTCATTTCGGGTGTGATTTAGAGTATGATTCATTTTTTTACGTCCACACGTGTTTTCACATCTATGGGTTGATTTTTAGTGGTGAATCGGATGTAAAGATCCTCTTGTGTCCTCTTGATAGGGTAGGATCCTTGGTCAAACTTGATATTTTAGTTATGATATAATTGGTGTTGTTTGGAATAGCTAAAGTATATCAGTAGTTCTATACGCACAAACTTGCTTATGAGAATCTGTATAAGAGCTGCTATGAAGAGTTACAATTGCCTAATAGTAATGTTCGAGGTTCTTCATTTTGAAGTGTATCCCTTGTTGGTGTTTACTTGATATTATTCTTCCCTGGGTTAGATATGTTGACTCTCCCTTGATGAGTAATCGATGTCTAAAGCTAATATTTTCATCACTTAAGTTTGTGATGAGATTGGGTTGTGAAAAGAAAATCCTGATAGGATCTGTGATGGTTTGTGCATTATGAGTGTGTGGTAGTTGGTTAAAATCCACTTCTAGTTGTAGCCACTTTTGCTTTAAAATTTTATCGTGGTTATGTAAGATAATATTTGTTCAGATGGTTGTGTCAAGCTCTAGTTGGAGAATAGATCAGTTGAAAAATCCATTATTAGAAATAGTTTTGTTGTTAGTTGAGTTTAGTACATCAATAATTATTCCTCGAGTAGTGAGATAGACCCATTTAAGGTATTGTTGTGAGGAGGTGTAGATCTTCAATTGACTGGTTTAACACTTTTGGTATAAGACCAAGGGTAGTACTATTTTGAATGAACTTCTGAGACAACTACCCTTTCTTGCATTGCCTTCCTTTGGATTGTTCGAGGACGAACGATGGGTAAATTGGTATCTATTGTAACGACCCTTTTGGTCGTTTTGAGAGTTAAAGCCTTGTGTTTCATAAAATATTTTTCGTTAGATTCTAAATGGGTATTTTAAACTATTTCATAATTATAATTATGAAATTAGTGGGGTAGTTTTAATAATTTATTTAGTTAGTGGTTAGAGAAAATAATATTAAAACTAATAGTGGAGCACTTTTACTATTTTTATATCAAGCAAATATAATAATTAGGGTACTAGAAAAATCATTAGAAGAAAGCAAAAGAAAGTAGGCGCACAGCGGGAGAAGAAAAACAATCGAAAAGAAGAACGGCGAACAGCATGTAAGCATTGATTGCCTCAATCGCTGCAATTGTTTATATGCATATATGTCATATTATCATTATTTTATTATTATTATTAATCATATTGTATTGCAAAGTTGAGGGAATGGGAATCAGAAGTGCAAATTCAATTTGCACTCTTTTTCTGCAGTCATATTATTATTATTATTATTTTATATAGGTGTCAAAGTTTGTTTATGTCTATTAATAGGTAATATTGACAATGTTACCGTAAGGTAATACAATAAGAATAATTTAAATTAGTACCACTTTGTGACAAGTTATTTAGGTTTTAATTACTTTTGTTCTTCTTTGTATAGTTATTTTATTATGATTCAATCTTGATATATTAAGATAGGTAATTAAATATTGAGTGTAGTATATTATTTGAATACCATTAAAGTTATGTTATTCAGAAAATTAATGACTTAACCTTAGGCTTAAATATAGGAAATAGGAGGCTTGACATATTAATTGAACTCAAGATAAGAAACTTGAATATAGATTTGTATTTGATGACTATTGGGTTTAGATTATACTTAATAGAGTAATGAAGTGCCTATAGAAGCGTTAACTTATAAATTATGCATGTTGCATAGACTGGAAAGGTTCGGAGGCATTGATGAAAGAAAAAGTATTGGAGAAGTAGCTTGCTTGACTTCGGTTCTTCGGTGGAGGTAGGTTATGGTTTTTATACTATTCGTAGTAAATTCTTAATAGCGAATGATATGTATGGGTAGTATTGTAAACCCTTCTATATGCTTAATTGTATGCTTGCATGAATGTGATTATGTAATTGTGATAAAATAAGCATGATGAAGCTATTGAATCCTAAATCTTGAGAAACCCTAATCTACTTTGTTAATGATGATGCCTTAGTGTAAAAGAAGGCTTGATGAACGAAAGTAGTGAGATTAGGGGATCGGGTGCCACGTTCCGGTACCAGGATAGTATATGAGGATCGGAGTGTCACGTTCTGACACCAGGATAGTATATGGATCGGGTGCCACGTTCCGGTACCAGGATAGTATATGAGGATCGGAGTGTCACGTTCCGACACCAGGATAGTATATGGATCGGGTGCCACGTTCCGATACCAGGATAGTATATTATGGATCGGGTGCCACGTTCCGGTACCAGGATAGAATATGGATCGGGTGTCACGTTCCGACACCAGGATAGAATGAGGATCGGAGTGTCACGTTCCGACACCAGGATAGTATATGAGGAGCGGAGTGTCACGTACCGACACGAGAGGAATAAAGATAATGGATCTTGAAAGATGTTAATATACTCAATCTAATGAACCTAATTCCCAAATGAGTATGATGAGGAGGCGTGAGTCCTCATTGATGTGCTTGGTGTTGTTACCAAGGGTTATGGTAATTGTAAATGCTGCATGCTAAGGATATTAGTTGATTTTATGATGTTATCTGATATATATACGATTTTCTATTTTGAGTTGGCCGATGATACCTACTCAGTACTTGTGTTTTGTACTGACCCCTACTTGTATGTTTTCTTGTTCATTGTGGAGTGTAGCAAACGTACCATCATCTTCAACTCAACCGCAACTCTAGCCAGTCTTCATTACACCGGATTTCAGGGTGAGCTAATGCTTCTAGCTTGGAATGGGTCTTCTTCTTCGTGTCTTGATGCCTTGAAGTTCCGGCATGGACTAGCTTTTCATTTATTTTAGCTTCTTAGATACTCTTAGATTTAGTAATTTGAGATAGATGTTCTTGTGATGATGACTTCCAGATTTTGGGAATAATAATAGTTGTTGAGTTTTTAGAAGTTATTGAATTGGTTTTTATTAATGAGTTTAAGTCTTCCGCATTACTTTCTGATGATATTATATTAAAATGTTAAGGTTTAGATTGGTTGGTTCGCTCACATAGGAGGGTAAGTGTGGGTGCCAGTCGCGGCCCGATTTGGGTCATGACAGCAAGAATTTAAAACTTTCTTCATACACGAAGAACTCTTCCCATAATCATTACACAAATGGAAGACTTTCATTTAAAAACATTAAACCTTTACAACATCTCCTTGAACCATCTAAACTTTGGAGTATATAATACTTGGGACTAAGCCCATATAAGACATAAAATAAAGACTAAGACATAAGGGAACACATGTGGATATTGTCCTCGAATCGATGAGGACTCACCAATACTTCATCTTCAACCCTTGGAAACCTATCCATCCTCCACGGCACATCAAAACTTCCAATTCCCTACACTTTAGTCAAAAAGGGAAACAAAAGGATTAACAAATTAGATGCACTAAGTATGGAAGTCATGCAAGAACAATGAAAAAGGGACATTTACTAAATAACATGCTTTAAATGAATTTTTATTAAAACAACATACTATAATCATAAGAAGAACATTTAACAACTTAGAAACACATAAGAAATTATTTAAACAATTAATCACATTTTTAGGAAAATATCACAGTGAACTTCTTCACTGTTACAATGAAGTTTCTCAACTTCGCTTTGAACACCTTCTAGCATATAAATCCCGTCACTAAGGGCTAACCTAAAACTCACTTAAGTAAGACAAAGAGAGACCACCCATACACCCTCTCTAGGCACACTTAAATGATCCTTAAGGCCGTACAGTGAACTTCTTCACTGTTATAGTGAAGTTTCTCAACTTCACTTCGAACACCTTCTAGCATATAAATACCCTCACTAAGGGCTATCCTAAGACTCACTTAAGTAAGACAAAGATAGTCCGCCCATACACCATCTCTAGGCACACTTAAATGATCCTTAAGGCCATGTATAATGAGGTACATACACTTACAACACATCAAGCACATAGACATGAGATCCTCCTACCAAAGGTGATTCTAAGGTTCACTTGAGTAAATTGTGAAGCGACCGCCCGTACAATCCCTTACACAAGTGAGTTGTGAAGTGACCACCCATACAATCCCTTACACACACACACATCATTGCAATTCCTAAGTATAAGATATGAACATCGAGAAATACGATAATTTAAGTGTGAAAAGGAGAGAGTTGAATATGATATTATATACAATTAGAATTCACAGATAGATATGTTCGATGTAAAAGAATGCATGAGATCCCTATGTTTCATACGGTTTATCGAAGGAATATATTACATCAAGCGATAACATTTATCGAATGCACCCAATGAGTTTATTATCTGCCAGCAACTAAAACACAACCTTAGCCTAAAATTTTATATAAAAATGTACAAATGCATGCTTCAAAATATTCTCAGCTCCCATCGGAAAAGGTATCACTGCCATCTACAACTTTGGAGAGAGAGAAAGGAGCGATGGAAACATTGAATGTCCGTGAGCCTACTTTGTCAATATGCTTCATCTCGAAGTCACCCTCCTGTATAGTAACAGACAATCATAATTCACACATAATGCATTTTAGAAATGCAAGAAACAAAGAAATGAAGGAAGGAACACCACATCTTGGGTGCTTTGAGAAATACAAATTGATTGGGTTTTGTAGGCTTACATATATATGTTATATAGTTATGTAGTTACATATATATGTTATGTAGTTATATAAAGTATGAGAATGTTCAGCTATTAAACGAATGAGATGTCTAATGAATACAATATTAGGCATTTATAAAGAACTAAATGTACCAACATTAGTTCAATAACTACAATTTATCAAAATATATACTATATGTCATAATATACATTTATTGGCCTTATCTAGCCCCGAATCCTAAAAGTTAGTCCGACCTCTAGATCCGCAATCCTATTGGGTGGGTCTGGGCAACATAGCCTAGAAGGTAAGAATTATTCCTGAAACAGAACGATTGACACGTATTGACTGCACATGAAGGAAAAAATGAAGACACAGAGACCTTGCAAGTTTTGTCGCCATCAAAGCCCAACCAGGAAATTCATTTTTTATTTGCCAGAAAATAACAAGGATCTAATAGTATACCCTCCGAAATATTAGGAGTATCAGTCTATTAGAAATCAAAGGACAAAATTGAGTAGATTCTACTAGTTTTTAACTACTTGGCACCTCAGAAAACCCTTCACTTTAACATCTCTCATTCCAAATTAAATCCTGATAACTATGCAATTGAATTTTTTCTCTTCCCTAGTCCAAATATGATCTTCAATTTGAACAAGCGTATCAAATAAAACTTAATTCAGAAAAAGCAAACATGAAAATTAGTGTAGGTAAGCTATGTAAAGCTAATATGACAATCAACTATTTGTGAAGAAAATAGTTTGAAAATTCAGCAGTTAGCAATTATTCTACAAAATGCATAGCAGGTCCTAATTTGATAAGATAGAATGTACTAAATTCATATTCTTATTGTTTTCTCACTGTTAAATCCTCCTCTAGAGTTGAAGAGAATGAAGAGAAGAGTGTGTGCGCGGGTGCGTGCATTTGTCGTAGGATAAGCAAATTATGACTTTCTTATTCCTCTTGAAGACCTATAAAAGGGAGTACATGTCAAGTATCAGGTTTTTAGTCATGTCTTCAATATTCTGTATGTACAATGCAACCTTGATAGTAAAATTTCATTTCAGCTGGAGATTACATTCAGATGTTTGTGGCAGTGTAAGTGATCAAATGGTAGTAACTAATACCAGGGGAGATAACACAGTGTTCTACTACTATTAATGGGTTACTTCAAGTGTGTGTGTGGAATAGATAAAGCATGCACAAGTGCTTACCTGAGTTCAACTAAAATAGTTCCAATTTGTTCCATTTGTATTATTAGATATACGACTCTATAATAAGTTGTAAGAATCGTACAGCTACACTTGAGGGCATAATCTAAACCTTTGAAAACTGTTATCCTTCATTACTTTATTTTCCTTGAATTTTAGGGGGTAAAACGCCCTCTAAGAAATTAGAGCCCAGAGTCATACAGTCACATCACAATGATATCTTTGTGAGTGGGTGCAATTACATATTGATCTCAACATTAAAATGCCACATAAAAACGAAAATGAGGAAGAAGTAGCATTTCATGAAGGAAAGATCAGGGAAAACAAATTAGTTTCTTACCATTCTTCCACTTGGAGTTCCTAATGGGCATGCAGATGAGTATTCAAAAGTAGTGTTGGGAAGTACCACTGGTTGTTCACCAATTACACCAATTCCCCTAACAGAATAAATGATGACAATGTTTAGCCCAAATTTAAAAATCAAAAAATCAAATGGCCACCTAATGGACTGATGACAACATAAGGTAAAAAAAATAGGACATGCATAAATTTAACATAAACAATATTGTCTACCATAACTATGCCAAAACAGCAAAGTTAGCAACTCACCAGACATTTTCCGTTTTTCCATTCGCATCAGTGATGATCCAGTGCCTTCTAAGAAGTTGAACAGGACGATCTGAGTTGTTGGTAATTCTTATTCTATAAGCAAAAAAATAAAGGCCTTTTGAAGGTTGACTTCGACCTTCGATGTACACACTTCTAACTTGAACCCTGATTCCCTAGACAAAGCAATGTTGAGTTGATATTTCAGACATGTTATTCAAGTAACAATGATGTTGATGTTATTACATGGCATTGCTAGATTAGGTCACATAGGCTCGAATGAATATGTTGGCAAAAAAAGGGCATTTAGGTTCTTTCACCAAAATTGAAATGCCAACTTGTGAAAATTGTCTTGCTGGAAAAATTACATGTAAACCATTTGAAAAGGCAAGAAAATTGAGTTCCCACTTCAATAAATTCATTATGATATTTGTGGTCCAATGAATGTAAGGTCAAGGTCTTGTGCTACATATTTCATTACATTTATTGATGATTTTACGCGTTTTGATATGTCTATTTGATTTCACATAAATCTGAAGCACTTGAGTGCTGTAAAGATATTTGAATGAAGTTGAAAATCAATTAGATAAAAGCATAAAAGCTTTAAGAATCGATCGAGAACGTGAATATTTGTCAAAACAATTTGAAGAATTATGTACTGAAAAAGGTATTATCAGACAGTTAACTACTCCTTATACACCTCAACAAATGCATTATTGACTTCGGCTTAGATATTGAACAAAGTTCCTTTTAAGACAGTGTCTTCCACTCCTTTTAAACTTTGGACTGGTCATAAAACAAACCTGAATGATCTACGACCGTGGGGTTCTGCGCTTATATTGAAGATCGTTATGGTGAGTTTGGTAAATTAAGTCCAAAAGGAAAGAAATCTATCTTTACAAGGTACTCTGAATGTTCTAAACGATATGTGTTCATCGATGAACTGGAGGATGGAAGTATTACTGAAATTGTATCACGAGATGTCAAATTTTTGGAAAATGATTTTACCAAAAAGGGTGAAATATGTGAAGTTGAGCCTCTGTACGAAATGTTGAATACAGAAGATCAGGAAATGTTGTCAAACATACTTGATAATTCAACGGATCAAGAAATGATTTCTGGTCCGAGTGGAAATTATGAATCTCAAAATCCTAGAGAGGAGTCTAAACTTCAAATACGTAAGAGTACAAGAAAATATGCACCTAAATGATCGTATGAGATTGAGGATTATGTTTTCCTGGTACCTCTCACAGGATTGGATGAACCTAATTCTGTAACTGAGGCCTTATCAAGACCTAAAAAGGAAGAATGGTTAAAAGCAACGTAAGAAGAATTAGAGTCCATGAAAACTAACAAAGTTTGGGATCTAGTTGACCTTCCTAAGGAACGTAAAGCTATTGGGAATAAATGGATTTTTAAAGTTAAACGTAAATCGGATGGGTCAATAGAAAGACATAAAACACGATTGGTTGCACAAGGTTTTACTCAAGAAGTTTGGAATAGACTATGAGGAAACTTTTTCACCAGTTGTGAAGTTTACATCCATACGATTACTTTTAGCTATAGTTGCATGTTTAGATCTAGAATTACACCAAATGGATGTGAAGACAACTTTTCTTAATGGAGAATTGAACAAAGAAATTTACATGGAACAACCAATTGGTTTTGTTGTTAAAGGTTAAGAAAAGAAAGTTTGTAAATTGAAAAGATCAATTCATGGCTAAAGCAATCTTCAATGCAGTGGTATATGATATTTCTTAAGGAGGTGATGTCATTTGATTTCACCATGATCGATGAAGACCATTGCATCTATGTGAAAAATTCCAATGAAAAGTTTTTAATTCTTTCTCTTTACATAGATGATATTTTATTAGCTGGAAATAATTTCGAGCATGTGAAAACTATCAAGTCAAGGCTTTCAAAATCATTTGATATGAAAGATATGGGTAAAACGGAATATATATTGGGTATTAAGATCCAAAGAGAACTTTTTAATAAATTTTTAAGTTTATCCCAAGAAACATATGTAAAGAAAATATTGAAACGTTTTTAAATGAATAGTTGCAAATCCATGGATACTCCTGTAGCAAGGGGTGAAACTTTAAGCCTTGAAATGTGTCCAAAGACTGAAAATGAAAAGGAAGACATGTCTCGACTTCCTTATTCTAGTGTAGTCGAGAGTTTGATGTATGCTATGATGTGTACTCGCCCAAACAATTGTTATGTCATAAGTCTAGTTAGCAGGTATCAATCCAATCCTCGAAGAGATCATTGGAAAACAGTAAAGAGAATATTCAAATACCTGAAGGGAACTGCAGATCATACACTGTGTTACAATGGATCTGATTTATTCATAAGAGGTTATATCAATGTTGATAGAAAATCAATATTAAGTTATGCTTTCTTACTAAATGGAGGTGCAATTTCATGGAAAAATAAGAAGCAAACTTGCACAGCTCTTTCAACAATAGAATCTGAATTTGTGGCTTGTGCATATGCTATACAAGAAGTTGTTTGGTTAAGAGATTCTTTACGCATTTGAGTATTGCAAAGAGTTCTAAGGGTCCCATGATTCTATATTATGATAGTCAAGCAGCTATCGCATATACAAAGGATCCTAAGTATCATAGCAAAACCAAACACATCGACATCAAGTATAACTTTGTAAGAGACATAGTGGCAAATAAAGAAATAACTTTGCAATACATTCATACACGTGAAATGATAGTTGATCCTTTTACGAAGGCAATCATTAGAGACTTATTTGAAAAACATGTTAAGGCTCTAGGTTTGCGTAAAGTATGATGATATTTCAGTATTGTAAAATGAATTGATTGTTACAATATTCTCTTCTATATATAAAACAGTTGAATTTATGTTCAAATATTGTATAAATGTGATATTTGATTAGAAATAAAGTGTGTCGAACAAGTAGCAAGATTGACTCTCTCACACGAGCAATCACCTCTTACGTCGAGAAACATGAAGAGATGAGTTTCACCACCATATTATGACTTGTTTAATGAAAAACCTTAAAGTCGATGTTTTTGAAAAACCTTAAAGTCAAACTCTTGATACTCACAGGTCACACAAACTATTTGTTGTATGAATTGTGTTTTTAGTTGATATTGTATTAGCTTGGGTCTTGTCCACCATGTGCGAAGTGGGAGATGTAAGTTTAGGATCGTGGGTCGCCCATGTGGGCCGACCCGACCCGACACAAGAGATTATTGATATAGTTCTTATTTCCTATTTGAAAAAAAGGGGAGGGGTAGGGTGGGTGGGGACAATTATTAAAGTGATAACCTCCCAATCCTCTAATTAAAAAGAAATATTATTTTTCAGATAAGGGAATGAGAAAAAACATAAACAAAACAAATACAAAAAACAACAAAAACACAGATCTGGAAAAAGGAGAAATTTTTTCTGCCAGATACATTTAGTTTGTGAATCAATCTTTGATTCCTAGTAGGAGTTTGGTTACTTCATCCTTCTTTCTAGAATTTAATTTTGTGCCCACCTTAACTATGAAATTTGATTCTACCAGTGCCACAAAGCCCTTTACTGATAGTTCTCAATACCCCAACTCCAAAAGGTTCAGTGACTTTCTGTGCATCAGGGGCTCAACTCACCATACTATGCCATGATCACGTTCTTCATGAGGACATTTTCCTCTGCATTATATCTTCATCAGAAGACAGTTGTTTGATAGTCTTATATTTCTGATTCTCAATCCACCCACTTCACCAAACATTACCCCTCCCCTTCTTTGCAGTCATGCCATAGAAATTTTCTCCTTAGCTTGTAAAATTTGTCACAATTATGGATGAACTAGTTCTAAGAACGTGCATTTGCACATTTGTACTCTAGATATTATAATTATAAAATTTATACATTATATTTTACTCCTTTGTTCTTATTTATATGTTACCATTTTTATTTAAGTGCATTAAGAAATTAATTTAGTTGAATATTCTACCCTTGTTTATTTATTTTTGAAGTCAACATTTTAATCAATGAATTCGAATTATTTTATTTTGATTAATTAATTTGACAAATAAACATGAATTATTCACTTGATTTTTCTATCTTGGTCAAATATACATTTTCTAGACTACTAACTCACAAGCAGTGGCGGACCCAGAATTTTTGTTCAGGGGTTCGAAAAATAAAAGTGTAAAGTGTAAATAAGTCTTTCGAAATGGAACCCTTGAATTTTTTTGGGTTTAAAACCACAGTTTTAGCACATTTTTAAAATAAAAATAAAGCAAAAAAAATCTTGAAATACATAATTGATGTTATTATAAGAAAAATAAATTGAAACTAAAAAAGGAAAATAAATAGATGTTGTCACAAGGATTCGAACTAGGGACGGTCCAACCCAATATTCAGGGGTCTTGCAACTGAGCCATCTATTTTTATTTGTTATTGAGGGTTCAAAATATATACATCAACAGAAACACAGAAAATTTACCTTATACATATCGTGTATTTTTTTGCGGAGGAGGTTCGGGTGAACCCCCTGGACCCAATGTGGGTCGTCCTGCTCACAAGGGTAAAATAGAAAGAATATTGTAATTTATGTATTGATTTTATGAAATAACAAATATTATAGACCAACTATTTATAAGAAAGATGGCATATAAAAAGGAATCAACGGAGTAAAAGTTTTGAGTTGTAAAATGGGAATATTAGCAACACAGAAAACTTTAACTTCTCGAACTAAAAGTTTCTCCTCTTGCAGGTTGTTACATTTTTATCCAACATCATTACTATATGTTTTTTCTCTTTAGTACTGTTATGCCTCTTTCATTTCACAAAAAATAAATTTTATATAATTCATATTTAAGTTATTGACTTTACAGCATTTATGTTGTTTACATGAATTTTAATTTTATTGATAAAGCAAATTTACTTTAGAATTGATATTTTTCTTTGATAAGGAAAAGATCAATTATAACTTTAGAATTCAGAAATATTCTTCAATTTTAGAATGTATATTAAAATGCACGTATCATAATGATCATTTTGATATTTCAACTTTCAAGACAACTCTTCTAAGACAAATATTTGATATTTGTTTTTGTGTATTTATAATTAAGGAATGTTCAATTTTAGGAGGATACAAAAGTCCAACAATATTTTTAAGAATATTTTCGTCTATTGACATTTTACTTTCCATGCTGTGCATTATTCACCTTGTCATTTTTCTTGTTTCTTACACATAATTGAATGTGAAGATGAGCAATTCAAATTATGTTTGCATCTTTTGTAGTCCAATATGGTTGATATATGCTGTTAGATTTTTGCTTGTGTATATACGATTGAAAAGACAAGTAACTTCAGCCTATAATGTTTATCATTATATTAGCTGATAATCATTTTTATTTGTGTATATGATTGAAAAGACGAGCAACTTCAGTTGATAATATTTATACTATAATCCCTCCATTTCATATTAATTTAATTTTTGAGGCATTTTTCACTTTCAAATTAATTTAATTATTCAGTTTTCAAGACTACTTTTAGAGTATCTTCTTAATTTTACCATTCATTAGTTAATATTGAAATTAGTGCTTAATTAACATATAGTTATTTTAACATAAATTTGAGAATAATTAGTAAGGGTAAAAATGAAAACCATGTTGAATTTATGTCTTAATCTACTTTGCTTAAAGGGTGTGAGACAACTCAAAAATTAAATTAATATGGAATGGATCGAGTGAGTATTAGTTAATAGTTTTTTAAAAAAAATTCCAAGTAACTTGTTAGTGTTTATATCTTCTTCTAGGTTCCTAGCTTCTTCCATAATCAAAGCCCGGAGAAGGAAGAAATAAGAACACTATTGAGCATGTTGTCAAAAAATCAGAATAGAGTTATTAATAGTGATTGGATTGATTATCTTCATGCATAAGAATTCTAGATTACCTAATAGAAAAGATACGGTACTCCAAACACATGTTAAAAAGTGATAAAGTTAGTATAAGTAAATAAGGAGGTTAAAAAAAAGGAAGAAAATAAACAAGGGACAAGGTTGCAAGTTCCCGAAGATACTCATTTACTATGTAAACAATCAATTCTGGGTTGTACATATTCATCGAATATGATCAAAGGCCTCCTGATAGAAACTTGCAATAGTAATGCTAAGTCCATTTAAATGATTTGATCTAAATATAGTTCCAATTTAGTGATATGATCAAATTAGTTTGCTCTTCAATTCCCAATCAAATCTAGTTTCCTCAAATCATTTAATACGTATTTTGGCAAAATCAGGTGCACTAATCTAGATAAGTAGCTACATCAACCAACGATTTTTAGGAGAAGAAACAATATCGGTAAAGCATAATCAAATGATATAATTTTTTTGCAGATTATAAGGTGATAAAAAAGAATATCAAAAGGCTATAAAGGTAAAAGATAAATGAGCAAAAATTAAAGAGAAGAGAAGAAAAAGTGTAGTACATTGAACAAAAATAGATCACATTCATGCGTAGAAGTTATTATTTACCTTTATTAAGAATTAAGATTCCTATTTTTAATAATGAAGGGAAAGGTGAACGTCTACCTTCTTCTAACTGAATATATTTATTTTTTTATAAGAATGTGCATTTACATCTTTGTACAATTTCCTTTTTGAAGTAATATCTAGTTAAATGATATTATAGTAAGTTAGTAACTCAACTTAATAAGGTTATTTTTATAATCCAACATTTAACTTTATAAACTTTAACTATACATTATGTTGATATATAATATAATAAATATGATTAGTACATAGTGGTATAATAGTATAATAATATGATATGATTATTATTTAATATTTAATTAATTAGTTGATTTGTGGCATTTAAATTAAGAGTAGAGGTATAATGGTAATCCAACTTTCAAGGTTGAAGCTTCCCACCTAACCTATAATAATATATGATATATGATCAGGAAACAAGGGCATCACATTTATAAGAAACGAATCTAGCATAGAGTTGATCAAAGTAAAGTTTCCCTCAAGTGATAAGTATTGGGCTTTCCACCATGCTAGCTTCTTCTCAGCTTTTCCTAGTATACCATTCCAGATCTCGAGTGTCTTATGTTTCCTACCTAATGGCATGCCAAGATAAATTGTTGGCAAATTCTCCACTACGCAGCCTAGTGTGCTTGCAGGTTCTTGAATATGAGGGACTTCTTTGACAGGGAATAGACAGCTTTTACTCCAGTTAACCCTCAACCCAGCAACAACTTCAAAGACTATCAACATTAATCTAATATAACAGATCTGTTCAGCCTTCGGTTCACAAAAGATGACAGCATCATTTGCATCAAGAAGATGGGTAATATCCATTTCCTCCCCACCTCTTCCACTAATTTGAAATCCCTTAACCATCTGTTAGCAGTGCAACTATCATCATGCCATCAAAACCTTTCATTGCCAGAATAAACAGGAAATGAGATAGAGCATCACCCTGTCTCAACCCCCTCTCACATGGAGAGTAAAAAATCCACAGGTTCTCAATTTACAAGAACAGAGAATCTTACGGTTTTAATACAACACACAATCTAGGTCAACCAATTACTGTCAAATCCCATCTGTCTAAGGATACCTTATAAGAATTTCAAAACTACATGGCCATAGGCTTTCTGAATATCAAGTTTGCACATTACCCCAGGTTCCATACCTCTCAAACTTGAATCTACTCATTCACTGGCTATAAGTGAAGCATCAATAACCTGTCTCCCTTTAATGAAATCCATATGATGTTTGTTTATCACTTTACTCAC
>NC_090811.1:16638964-16691464 GCF_036512215.1 Solanum lycopersicum | reverse complement strand
AATTTTTGTGGGAATTTATAGGATAAATTGACTAAAGCAGACCTAATTTAACCAAATTCGGTGGGAAAAAGGAAGCCACCATCTAGCCAAAACGGGAAATAAAAAATATTTCCCCAGCCTCCATCCGTCGTATTTCTCCTCTCCTCCTCCTCCTCATCTTCCTCCTCCTCCTCTTCTTCTTCTGCTCTCCTCTTTGTTTGCTTGCTCTTTATCTTCTTCTTCTTTTCGTATATTGTGGGACTTGGCTGCTAGTGCTTCAACTTTCTTCTTGAATTAGATTTAGTTAATCTATAGTTAGTGGACCAAATTTCGTTCTGTATCAATTGGAATTACTTCATAAGCGATTGAGTCACACACCATTGTTCTAGTAAGTAAAATCAATAGTTGTTTTAAATTATTCATCATCATCTGATCTGGGTACTTGCAATATTTTCAATAATTTGTATTCGTGTTTCCAACATATGACTATATATGTTGCAACATTTGACTATTGTAAAATAATATAGCCATATGTAGCAACAAAAATGTTATTTCAATCGCAACAGAATAGTTATATGTTGCTACATATGACTGTTCTTTTGTGACAAATAAATCACATATAGCAACATATTTATGTTATATGTAGCAACAAAAAGATAATTTCAATCGCAACAAAATAATTATATGTAACAACAAATGACTTACATTTCGTAACAAAAAAGTCATATGTGGCAATATATAACATAAACATGTTGTTGCATGTGATCTATTTGTGACAACAATACAGTCATATTGTCACATTCGTGTTTACCCCCTAGACGTAACCGACATCGTCGTCCTTTGAATGATTAAGACTAGCCTCTTAGTTTCAAGTCATTACTGTAACGACCTGTTAGTCGTTTTGAGCAGTAGAGTTTATTTCTGGTAATAACTTTTTGGGTCGACGGATCCCACGACGGACCGGCATGGGCATGACGGACAGTCGAGGGGGTCTCGTTCCAAAACACTTAGAATTCTGAAAAATTGGGTACTGAGAACAACTCTCTGAATTTCGTGACGACATGGCAGGACGGACCGTCGTGGGCACGACGGACCGTCACAGACCCTTTGATGAAATTTAGTCTCTGAACTTTGTGACGGAAGCAGCAGAACGGACCGTCGCAGGCACGACAGACCGTCACAGGTTGCGTAACCCTGACTAGGTCGGAATTCTGTTAAAAGTTTTAAGGGGCGTTTTGGACTATTCCTGCTCATAATTATAAAGTTAGTGGGTTAAGGTTAATAATTCAATCACTTGGGTGTTAAAGGAGATAACCTTGGAATAAATAGTGGGTTACTTTTAGCATCTTTTATACTTAATTATATGGTAATTAGGGTAAAAGAAAAAGGGTTTGAATAAGGAAAATATAGAAAAAACAGAGAGAGGAAGGGAGAGACGAGCGAGAGAAAGAGAAGAACGAAGAGGAAAGCAAAGCATTGACAAAGTAGATTGCGTGATCACAATTCTTCGGTGGAGGTAGGTTATGGTTTATGCTATTTCATAGTAAACTTTTAATAGCGAATGATATGTGTTGGGTAGTATTGTAACGTCTTCTATATGCTTAATTGTGTGCTTGTATGTTGTGATTATATAATTGTGATAAAATAAGCATGATGAGGCGTTGAATCTTAAATCTTAAAACCTCTTTGTTAATGATGATGCCTTGGTATAAAAGAAGGCTTGATGAACTAAAAGAATGAGGTTAGGGGATCGGGTGTCACGTTCCAGCACCAGGATAGTATAAATGGATCGGGTGTCACGTTCCGGCACAAGGATAGTATAAATGGATCGGGTGTCACGTTCCGGCACCAGGATAGTATAAATGGATCGGGTGTCACGTTCCGGCACCAGGATAGTATAAATGGATCGGGTGTCATGTTCCAGCACCAGGATAGTATTAATGGATCGGGTGTCACGTTCCGATACCAGGATAGTATTAATGGATCTGGTGTCACGTTTCGACACCATGATAGTAGTAGTGGATCGGGTGTCATGTTCCGACACCAGGATAGTATGAGGAGAATCGGAGTGTCACGTTCCGACACCAGGATAGTAAAGAGAATGAATCTTGAATTATGCTAATATACTCAGATTTAATGAACCTAATTCCTAAATGAGTATGGTATGGAGGCTTGAGTCCTCATAAATGTGCTTGGGTTGTGGCACATGGTGATGGTACTGGTTGTTGTTGTCACTTGTTAAGTATGTGGTTGGTTTTATGTTATTATCTGATATGTATTGCTTTCTATTTTGAGTTGGCCGATGATATCTACTCAGTACTTGTGTTTTGTACTAACCCCTACTTGTATGTTTTCTCTTTGTTATTTGTGGAGTGCAGCAAACGTACCGTCGTCTTCAACTCAACCGCAACTCTAGCAAGTCTTCACCATGTCAGATTTCAGAGTGAGCTATTGTTCCTAGCTCGGACTGGATTCTCTCTCATTCATGTCTTGATGTCCTTGAAGTTCGTACATGGACTATCTCTTGTATTTGTTTTAGCTTCCTAGACATTCTTAGATTTAGTAAATTGAGGATAGATGTTCTTGTGATGATGACTTCCAAATTTTGGGGAATGATAAGTATTGAATTTAAGAAGTTATTAATTGATTTCGTTAATGAGCTTTAAGTCTTCCGCATTATTTTCTGTTTAATATGGTTGAAATGTTGGGGTTTAGAATGGTTGGTTCGCTTACATAGTAGGATACGTGTGGGTGCCACTCGCGACTCGTTTTGGGTCGTGACAAACTTGGTATCAGAGCATTAGGTTCGTTGGTCTCATCACACAAGAACGAGTCTAGTAGAGTCTTGAGGAACGGTAGGGGGACGCCTTTACTTTTCTTTGAGAGACTACAAGACTTTAGGAAAATTCCATTCTTTCTACCTTCGTCCTATTACTTGGAGCCAATTGGTATCTAGGTGATACAAATTGGTATCTGACCATCTTCACTCTATTTCGCAAATGGTTAGAATTAGAGCAACAACTGCGCCAACACCAACACTGGCAAGACAAGATGCGTCTGAGCTAGCCACTGGGGCTGTAGCTCGAAGAGGAGCAGTGGCAAGAGGCCGTGGTAGAGGTCGCGGGAGGACGTCCTCTAGAGGAAGAGGACAAGCACCTGGCCCATCTAGTACTATGACGGTGACTCCTCTACCGACTGAGGAAGTAGTAAGAGAGGGGGAGGAAGGGGATAATGAGCAAGTGCAGAATGAGGAATTACCACCCCAACCTACCCCAGAGATGATTAATCAGGTTCTTGCTTATCTTAGCGGGTTATCTGATCAGGGCCAGACACCTCCTGTGTTCTCTGCACCAGCACCTCAGGTTCCGGGAGTACAACATGCAGCTGCTGTGGCTCCCCGCATGGATGCCTCATTGGAAATAGGCATGTTTCCTCGGTTGACTACAGGGCCTATAATGACAAGTGATCAGCATGAACTTTTAGTAAGTTCTTGAAATTGAAACCTCCAATCTTCAAGGGTGACTACACTTCCACTCCAGTTTGTATCATCTCCTTCCTTCGTGCAAAGAGAATGGTTAGAAAGGGTTGTTTAGCTTTCTTGGCACACCTCAGGGACAATACTACCCATGTACCTTCAATGGAGTCTGTTTCGATAGTCCGTGAGTTTCTGGATGTGTTTCCTGCAGACCTTCCTGGTATGCCACCGGATAGGGATATTGGCTTTTGCATTGATCTGGAGCCGGGTACTCGCCCCATTTCCATACCCCCCTTATGGGATGGCTCCCGCTGAGTTAAGAGAGTTAAAGGCCCAACTTCAAGAGTTGTTAAGCAAAGGCTTTATTAGACCAAGTGCATCCCCTTGGGGTGCTCCTGTTCTGTTTGTGAAGAAGAAGGATGGAAGTTTTCGGATGTGCATTGACTACAGACAACTGAATAAGGTAACTGTTAAGAACAAGTATCCTCTTCCTCGCATCGATGATTTGTTCGATCAGTTACAAGGTGCTTGTACCTTCTCAAAAATCGATTTGAGATCTGGTTATCATCAATTAAAAATACGGGCAACGGATGTGCCCAAGACTGCTTTTCGGACCAGGTATGGGCATTATGAGTTCTTAGTAATGTCTTTTGGGCTTACGAATGCCCTTGCTGCTTTCATGAGCTTGATGAACGGGATTTTTAAGCCATATCTGTATCTCTTCGTCATTGTTTTCATTGATGACATACTGGTATACTCGAAGAGCAAGAAAGAACATGAGGAGCACTTGAGAATGGTATTGGAAATGTTGAGGGAGAAAAAGCTTTATGCCAAATTCTCTAAGTGTGAGTTTTGGCTAGATTCAGTGTCCTTCTTAGGGCACGTAGTTTCTAAGGACGGAGTGATGGTGGATCCTTCCAAGATTGAAGCAGTGAAGAATTGGGTAAGACCTACTAATGTTATAGAGGTAAGGAGCTTCGTTGGTTTAGCTAGCTACTATGGTCGATTTGTCAAGGGATTTTCTTCCGTTGCTTCCTAATTGACAAACTTGACTAAGCAGAGTGTTCCATTTGTATGGTCGGACGAGTGTGAAGAACGCTTTCAGAAGCTCAAGACTTTGTTGACTACTGCACCGATTCTTACCCTGCCAGTGGAAGGTAAGAATTTCATTGTTTACTGTGATGCATCCTATTCTGGTTTGGGTGCAGTGCTAATGCAAGAGAATAATGTAATTGCTTATGCCTCGAGACAATTAAATGTGCATGAACGTAATTATCCAATCCACGATTTGGAGTTAGCGGCAGTAGTATTTGCATTAAAGCAATGGAGGCATTATCTATATGGGGTTAAGTGTGAAGTCTATGCGGATCATCGTAGTTTACAGTATGTCTTTACTCAGAAAGATTTGAATTTGAGACAGAGGAGATGGATGGAACTACTGAAGGACTATGATATCACTATCTTGTATCATCCGGGAAAGGCTAATGTGGTGGCGGATGCGTTAAGTAGAAAGGAAGGGAGCATGGGAAGTCTAGCTCACTTGCAGGTTTCTAGACGCCCATTGGCTAGAGAGGTTCAGACTCTGGCTAATGACTTTATGAGGCTAGAAGTAAATGAGAAGGGAGGATTTTTAGCCTGTGTGGAGGCAAGATCTTCCTTTCTTGATAAGATTAAGGGAAAGCAGTTTACTGATGAGAAACTGATCCGGATTCGAGATAAGGTATTGCGAGGAGAGGCTAAAGAAGCAAAAATCTATGAGGAAGGTGTTTTGAGGATTAAGGGAAGGGTATATGTACCCCGCGCCGATGATTTGATTCACACTATTCTTACAGAGGCTCATAGTTCAAAGTATTCTATACATCCTGGTGCAACCAAGATTTATCGTGATCTAAAGCAACATTTTTGGTGGAGTAGGATGAAGCGTGACATTGTTGATTTTGTTGCTCAATGCCCGAATTGTCAGTAGGTAAAGTATGAACACCAGAGGCCTGGAGGGACACTTCAGAGAATGCCCATTCCTGAATAGAAGTGGGAGAGAATTGAAATGGACTTCGTGGTTGGTCTTCCAAAGACAATGGGTAAGTATGACTCTATTTGGGTAATTGTTGATAGGTTAATTAAGTCCGCTCACTTCATTCCGGTCAAGGTGACTTATAATGCAGAGAAGTTAGCCAAACTTTACATCTCAGAAATTGTTCGATTGCATGGAGTTCCACTTTCCATTATATCAGATAGGGGTACACAGTTTACTTCTATGTTTTGGAAAACATTGCATGTTGAATTAGGTACTAGGTATGATCTTAGTACTGCATTTCACCCTCAGACCGATGGTCAGTCTGAGCGAACGATTCAGGTTTTGGAGGATATGCTTCGTGCATGTGTGATAGAATTTGGTGGTCATTGGGATAACTTCTTACACTTAGCAGAATTCTCATACAACAATATCTATCACTCAAGTATTGATATGGCCCCATTTGAGGCACTGTATGGGAGAAGATGTAGGTCGCCCATTGGGTGGTTTGATGCATTTGAGGTTAGACCTTGGGGTACTAACCTTCTGAGGGAATCATTAGATAAAGTGAAATGCATTCAAGAAAAGCTTTTAGCGGCTCAAAGTAGGCAGAAAGAATATGCAGATCGAAAGGTTAGAGACTTGGAGTTTATGGAGGGTGAACAAGTCCTACTGAAGGTTTCCCCATGAAAGGGGTGATGCGGTTTGGTAAGCGAGGTAAGCTTAGTCCGAGGTACATTGGTCCATTTGAAGTTCTGAAGCGTGTGGGGGAGGTAGCTTATGAATTAGTTTTGCCCCCAGGACTCTCAGGAGTGCACCCGGTATTTCATGTGTCTATGCTGAAAAGATACCACGGGGATGGAAACTACATCATTCGTTGGGATTCAGTTCTTCTTGATGAAAATTTGTCTTATGAGGAGGAGCCTGTTGCCATTTTAGATAGAGAAGTCTGCAAGTTCAGGTCAAGGGAGATTGCATCCATCAAGGTCCAATGGAAGAATCGACCAATTGAAGAGTCCAATTGGGAGAAGGAGGTTGATATGCAAGAAAAATACCCACACCTGTTTACAGATTCAGGTACTCCTTTCGCCCTTGTTTTTCTTCTTGTGATCGTTCAGGGACGAACGATGGGTAAATTGGTATCTATTGTAACGACCTGTTAGCCGTTTTGAGCAGTAGAGTTTATTTCTGGTAATAATTGTTTGGGTCGACGGATCCCACGACGAACCGTCATGGGCACGACGGACCGTCGAGGGGGTCTCGTTCCAAAACACTTAGAATTCTGAAAAATTGGGTGCTGAGAACAACTCTCTAAACTTCGTGACGAAATGGCAGGACGGACCGTCGTGGGCACGACGGACCGTCTAAGACCCTTTGATGAAATTTAGTCTCTGAACTTTGTGACGGAAGCAGCAAGACGGACCGCCGCAGGCACGACAGGCCGTCACAGGTTGCGTAACCCTGACTCGGTCGGATTTCTGTTAAAAGTTTTAAGGGGCGTTTTGGACTATTCCTGCTCATAATTATAAAGTTAGTGGGTTAAGGTTAATAATTCAATCACTTGGGGGTTAAAGGAGATAACCTTGGAATAAATAGTGGGTTACTTTTAGCATCTTTTATACTTAATTATATGGTTATTAGGGTAAAAGAAAAAGGGTTTGAATAAGGAAAAATAGAAAGAACAGAGAGAGGAAGGGAGAGACGAGCGAGAGAAAGAGAAGAACGAAGAGGAAAGCAAAGCATTGACAAAGTAGATTGCGTGATCACAATTCTTCGGTGGAGGTAGGTTATGGTTTATGTTATTTCATAGTAAACTCTTAATAGCGAATGATATGTGTAGGGTAGTATTGTAAAGTCTTCTATATGCTTAATTGTGTGTTTGCATGTTGTGATTATATAATTGTGATAAAATAAGCACGATGAGGCTGTTGAATCTTAAATCTTAAAACCTCTTTGTTAATGATGATGCCTTGGTATAAAAGAAGGCTTGATGAACTAAAATAATGAGGTTAGGGGATCGGGTGTCACGTTCCGGCACCAGGATAGTATAAATGGATCGAGTGTCACATTCCGGTACTAGGATAGTATTAATGGATCGGGTGTCACGTTGCGGCACCAGGATAGTATAAATGGATCGGGTGTCACGTTACGGCACCAGGATAGTATAAATGGATCGGGAGTCACTTTCCTTCACCAGGATAATATAAATGGATCGGGTGTCATGTTCCGGCACGAGGATAGTATTAATGGATCGGGTGTCACATTCCGACACCAGGATAGTATTAATGGATCGGGTGTCACGTTCCGACACCAGGATAGTAGTAGTGGATCGGGTGTCACGTTCCGACACCAGGATAGTATGAGGAGGATCGGAGTGTCACGTTCTGACACCAGGATGGTAAAGAGAATGAATCTTGAATTATGCTAATATACTCAGATTTAATGAACCTAATTCCTAAATGAGTATGATATGGAGGCTTGAGTCCTCATAGATGTGCTTGGGTTGTGGCACATGGTGATGGTACTGGTTGTTGTTGTCACCTGTTAAGTATGTGGTTGGATTTATGTTATTATCTGATATATATTGCTTTCTATTTTGAGTTGGCCGATGATATCTACTCAGTACTTGTGTTTTGTACTGACCCCTACTTGTATGTTTATTTCTTTGTTATTTGTGGAGTGCAGCAAACGTACCGTCGTCTTCAACTCAATCGCAACTCTAGCAAGTCTTCACCACGTCAGATTTCAGGGTGAGCTATTGTTCCTAGCTCGGACTGGATTCTCTCTCATTCATGTCTTGATGTCCTTGAAGTTCGGACATGGACTATCTCTTGTATTTGTTTTAGCTTCCTAGACATTCTTAGATTTAGTAAATTGAGGATAGCTGTTCTTGTGATGATGACTTCTAGATTTTGGGGAATGATAAGTATTGAATTTAAGAAGTTATTAATTGTTTTCGTTAATGATCTTTAAGTCTTCCGCATTATTTTCTGTTTAATATGGTTGAAATGTTGGGGTTTAGATTGGTTGTTTCGCTCACATAGTAGGATACGTGTGGGTGCCACTCGCGACTCATTTTGGGTCGTGACAATTACATTCGTAGGTTAAAAAGTGCGAAAAATTTAAAACTTTTATCATTACTACTTGAGGTTTACATAAACCGCTACATACACATAATATATATTCATATCGAGTATACATAGACCCTTCATGTAGGAAAGTTACATAGCCTTCTACTTTTATTGCACATTGATATACCGTGGTTTTACGGTATTATTAATACTTTTTCCTTACGTTTAGTGTGTCCAAAAGACTTTTTATGCTAATTTTTATATAAGTTTCTCCTTATTTGTAGGAAATCTGTCCAAAGATGAATGCGGAGGTTTTTGAGCGAAGAAATGCATAATAGACCACCTACGGAGCCTGTGACGCTCCGTCATGCTTGTGACGATCCATAGGTGGCAGCGTAGTGCAGCTGCTGAAGGAAGATGGGGAAGTCTGACCAAGTATGGGGTTACGGAAAACGTGACGGACCATCGTAGCCATGACGGTCCGTCCTGCAGGTTCGTTATGAAGATCAGAGAAGTAGCCCCACTACCCATATTCTAAGAGTTCAAGTGTTTTGGAACGAAGACCCTCGACGGGCCGTCGTGCTCGTAACGATCCTTCATATCTGCCGTCGAGGGTAATGAAGAGAGAAGCAGAAGAAATTTCATCAAGTATGGGACAACGAAGTCCATGACGGTCCGTCGTGACCACGACGATCCGTCGCGATGTCAGTCGATCCAGCCGCGTTTTTGACAAATTTCCAGCAAATAGAGTCCTTGTTTAATTAGGTTTTTATTTTCTATAAATATTTCGAAAAACCTCATTTTTGAGGTTAGCCTCTTGATCATTGTTAGACCTTTGAATATTGGGAGACTCTTGATTATTTTGTAGACTCTTTGAGAGAGTATTGATTATCTTGAGACTTTTATCATTGATTGTTGGTGATTTTTGCTGATTAATCAAGTGAACTTTAGGATTTTACTCTTTCTCATCGAAGTAAGTGCACGAATTCTTATATCACATATTTGAATATTGTAATTATGACTATTGGTAACTAAACTTCATAACTAGGGTTGTGGGAACAATAGGCTAATAATGAGGTAAAACCTAACTAAAATAACAATTCTAGAATAGTGTCTTGCATGTAAAGCGATATTAGAGAGATGAAGTAGAGAGGAAAAATGATTGATTTTATTATGAGGGAAAGCCCTCTATTTATACTACTAAATTTACATATCTGGCCAATGTAAGTGACCGACATTTACTTTATACATGACCTAATTATATTTGGCCAACACTAAAAATAAAATACTCACTATTTCTACTTTACATAATGGCCTCTTCTTTTTATTTCTGGCGGACACACACTATTTACTTTATGACTAAGAAGACAAAATACTTTTTATATAATTTGGCCTTTTATGTCCGACACACTAACTTTCTACTTTATTTCTTTACATACTGGCATTTACCTTTACATATGGCCGACACTACTCATTCGTACTTTACATATGTCCTCATTCTAGCTGGACTTCAGGAATATAGTTATCTTCTCCATTACATTTTGTACATAGGTGATCTGGATACTTTTGTCCTAATAGTTTACAGTATCTGGTCATCAAGCTTGGAGAAATAAAATTTTTTCTGATCGCTCTTGTTGTAGGTGTTTGTTCTGGCTTCAGTAAACTTAATATCCATTGTCGTACTTCTTCCATATCTGCTGCCCTTATCTCTTTACAATTGGAGTATATCATTTAGTGTGTCGGCCATAAAAGGCCAAATTATGTAAAAAGTATTTTTTCTTCTTAGTCATAAAGTAAATAGTGTGTGTCGGCCAGAAATAAAAAGAAGAGGCCATTATGTAAAGTAGAAATAGTGAATATTTTATTTTTAGTGTTGGTCAAATATAATTAGGCCAAGTGTAAAGTAAATGTCGGCCACTTACATTGGCCAGATATGTAAATTTAGTAGTACAAATAAAGGGCTTTCCCTCATAATAAAATCAATCATTTTCCATCTCTACTACATCTCTCTCTAATATCGCTTCCACCCCACATTGGTATCAGAGCTAGTTCACAAAAAATAAGATATGGACAAATTATTTGATAAACATAATTTCAAAAACAGAATACAAATATGTTTGTTATTTGAAAAAACAGTATGAACAAAGAAATATATAGGCAACAATTGATAAGAAAAACAAATGAAAAAAGACAAGAACTACAACATAGGAAAGAAAGATTAATAGAAAACATGTTAGCAGGAGTATGTAATAAATCAATATTAGCACAAAGAAAAGTTTTATTTATGTTAGAAATACAAATAGATCACCTTGAATATAAATTACAACATAACATAATTTATAAATTATAATGAATAAAGAAGAGTTTGCAGTAGATGAAAAGACATATGAAAATCAAGATGGATTAATGATAAAAATAATATTTTCAAACCTAGGAAGACGATATAAAAAAATAGGAAATAATTTATGTTTAATGTTAGGAAAAGAAACAACAAAATTAGAAGATGGTCTAACAGCTATGATAAGAATAACAAAAGAAAATGAAGAAATAGACAAATCAAAAGAAATTGAAAAAATAACAATACAAGCAAAACAAGAAGTACAACATTTAGAAGAAATAAAAAATACAAGAATAAGTGAATTAGAAAAAGAATTAGCTAGGTTAAAATTATTATATGAAACTAAACAAAAAGAGAAACAGATAGAAAAGGAAAAAGAATTAGAATTAACTAATGAAATAAAAGAGATGGAACAAAAACTAAATGAAGACCTTGAAATAAATGAAATAGGCGAAAATGAATCAGATACAATAAATGACCAAAAATCATAAATAAGTGATATAAGTGAGACATACACAGAAATTCTAGAACAGGTAAATAAGCCGAAAAAATTAGAAATAAACACAGGAGATATGAAGCGACCTAGTATGTCAAGAGTTAAAACTCCAGACAATAGTCCCAGAAATAGTCGTAGAATTAGTCCTAGATGGACACCACCAACTTATTATACAGAAAGTTATCAGCAATCAGATAGAACTAACGCAATATGGAATAGTAGATTAAATAAAAATTGGACACCAAAATCAATAAACGAACAATATAGTTTCTTAGATCTAGATTGTGTTACAGATATAAATAAAGCAATATTACTATGGATAGGAAATATATCTAAGCAACTAATAGATAACAAAATAAAAACAACAGAAACACCAAGGTATATAGAAAGAACATTTGTAGGAAAAACAAGATTATGGATAGAAAATTTACCCTTAGAAAGTTTAGAAGTACTTGGAAGTGACAAGAAAATGGATGGATCTCCATCAGTAACAAATATAGATATACTAGATAAATATGAATCAACAATAAGAAATGAATTTGGAGGTATGACCACAGATATAAGAGAATAGAACAGAGAAAAAATAATAAATAGGCAACTTATGACAAAATTAGCTATATGTAAAATGTGTTATACAGAAGAATACACTTGTGCATTTAAGGAATACTATTACAAAGCAAAATACAATTTAAATGAAGCAAAAGAAATAAGACAACAATATTTTACAAAATTACCAGAACCATTTAGCACAAAAATAATTAAAGATTGGAATGATGAAGGATTAGTAGATACTTTAGGAGCTAGAATAAAAATTTTACATCAATGGTTCATACAACTATGTGAAAACCAAAAAGAAAAATTAAAAATGGAAAAAATACTAAACAAGAATTTAGCCTGTTGTAAAAATAATATAGCACCACTTTGGATGTACAAATAAAAAGCAAAATCCTAAAAGGTATAAAAATTATAGAAAAACTAAAACCAAGTATAAATATAAGAAACCAAGACGAAGATATTATATAAAAATTATAAAATAAAAAGACCATATAGACCAAAAAGAAAAATATCCCAATGTACTTGTTATAATTGCGGAAAGATAGGACATTTAGCTAGAGATTGCAAACTACCCAAAGATCCGAAAAGGAAGCAAATTGCAGAAGTAATTATATATAATGACAAATATATGCAAATAGAATACATAGACTATGAATTAAGTGAAGACGATAGTATATATGAAGTATCAGATATAGAAACTGAAAATGAAGAAGAAAATATAAATCTAGATAATAATGAAATAGATGAAGAAATATAATGTCTAAAGATGAAATAAAAATAATATCTTAAGAAGATTATCAAAATGAAGAATTATCAGACCAAAAAATTATATTTGATACTACAATTTTTGAACAAATAAAAGGAAAATAATTAGACTTAAGTGTTGAAAAAGTACTTGAAATACCTACTTTAAGAAATTGGTTTAAAAGACAAAAAGAAGAATACTATGTAGTTAGTCAAAAAGAACATATTATAGATTGTAAATATGCAAAAGGAAAAGTATATATACCTATACTAAGTAAATGAATAATAAATAAAGAAATACAAGATATAAAAGCTAAAACACCAATAAAATATGTACATTTAGGAGGAACAGAAATATTAATAAAAGCTTGTTTTAGAGAAGGAATTGTAACGACCTGTTTAGTCGTTTTGAGCAACAAACTTTATTTCTGGAAAAACTGGCAGAAGCGACGGACCCACGACGGACCGTCATGGGCACGACGGACCATCGCAGGGTCTCATTTCAAAACACTTAGAAAATCTGAAATTGGGTACTGAAAATCGACTCTTTGAACTTCGTAACGGAATGGCAGGACGGACCGTCACAGGCGTGACGGACCGTCACAGATAATTCAGTGGAAACTGAGTCTCTGACCCTTGCGACGGCCTGCAGGACAGACTGTCGCAGGCGCGACGGCCCGTCACAGTTTGCATAATCCCAGTTGGAGTCGGATTTCTGGTTAAGTTTTAAGGGACGTTTTTGACTGTTCTTGCCTTAATTATAAAGTTCGTGGGTTTATATTAATAACTCAAATTCTTGGGGGTTAAAAGAGGTAACCCTAAGTTAATTAGTGGGGTATTATTGCCATCTTTTATTCTTAATTATATACTAATTAGGGTAAAAGAAAGAGGGTTTGAATAAGAAAATAGAAAGAACAAGAAGGGAGAGAGAGAAACGATCGAGAAGACGAGGAAAACACCAAGCTTTGAGGATTAACTTGCTTGATTTCAATTCTTCGGTGGAGGTAGGTTATGGTTTTCATGCTTCATAAGTAAACTCTTAATAGTGAATGATATGTATTGGTAGTATTGTAAACCCTACTATATGCTTAATGGTATGTTTGCATGAATATGATTATGTGATTGTGATAAGATAAGCATGATGAAAATATTGAATCCCAAATCTTGAAAAGAAACTTTAATATACATTATTAATGATGATGCCTTGGTATAGAAGAAGGCTTGATGAATTAAAGTAATGGGATTGATGATGCCTTGGAATAGAGAAGGCTTGATGATTTACAGAATGATATTAGTGGATCGGAGTGTCACGTTTTGACACATAGTATTAGTGGATCGGAGTGTCACGTTCCGACACATAGTATTAGTGGATCGGAGTGTCACGTTCTGACACATAGAATTAGGGGATCGGAGTGTCACGTACCGACACATGTAGGGGATCGGAGTTTCACGTTTCGACACATGTAGGGGATCGGAGTGTCACGTTCCGACACATGTAGGGGATCGGAGTGTCACGTACCGACACATGTAGGGGATCGGAGTGTCACGTTCCGACACATGTAGGGGATCAGAGTGTCACGTACCGACACATGTAGGGGATCGGAGTGTCACGTTCCAACACATGTAGGGGATCGGAGTGTCACGTTCCGACACATAGTAGTAGGGGATCGGAGTGTCACGTTCCGACACATAGAATTAGGGGATCGGAGTGTCACGTACCGACACATAGTAGTAGGGGATCGGAGTGTCACGTACCGACACAAGAGGAGGAAAGATAATGAATCTTGAAAGATGATAATATACTCAACTTAATATACTTAATTCCTAAATGAGTATGGTGTTGAGGCTTGAGCCCTCATGGATGAACTTGATTGTACTTATTGATGATTATAGTACTTGTTGTTGCTACATGTTGAGTTTTATAGTTGATTTACGATAATATTTGATATATACTGTTCCCTATTTTGAGTTGGCCGATGATATCTACTCAGTACCCGTGTTTTGTACTGCCCCTACTTTTATGTTTTTCTTCTTGTTATTTGTGGAGTGCAGCAAACGTGCCGTCATCTTCGACTCAATAGTAACTCAAGCCAGTCTTCGTCACACCGGATCTTCAGGGTGAGCTAACGCTTCTAGCTTGGACTGGATCTTCTCCTTCATGTCTTGATGCCTTGAACTTCCGGCATGGACTAGCTTCTTATGTATTTTTAGCTTCTTAGAAACTCTTAGAATTAGTAGTTTAAAGTAGATGTTCTTGTGATGATGACTTCCAGGTTTTGGGAATAATAGATGTTGAATAATAATAGTTATTGATTTTATTAATTAGTTTAAGTCTTCCGCATTACTTTCTGTTGATATTATATTGAAATGTTAAGGTTAGATCGGTTGGTTCGCTCACATAGGAGGGTAAGTGTGGGTGCCAGTCGTAACCTGGTTTGGGTCGTGACAAACTTGGTATCAGAGCATTAGGTTCGTTGGTCTCATCACACAAGAACAGGTCTAGTAGAGTCTTAAGGAACGGTAGGGGGACGCCTTTACTTTTCCTTGAGAGGCTATAAGACTTTAGGAAAATTTCACTCTTTCATTCTTTCTTTTGTGCTACTACTTGAGTCCAATTGGTATCTAGGCGATACGAATTGGTATCTGACCATCTTCACTCTCTTTCGCAGATGGTTAGAACTAGAGCAACGACTACGTCAACACCAACACCGGCCAGACAAGAAACAATTGAGCCAGCCACTGGGGCTGTGGCTCGAGGAAGAACAGCGGCAAGGGGCCGTGGTAGAGGTCGTGGGAGGACGTCCTCTAGAGGAAGAGGACGAGCACCGAGCCCATCTGGTACTAGGGCGGTGACTCCTCCACCGATTGAGGAAGTGATAAGAGAGGGGGAGGATGGGGTGAATGAACAAGTGCAAAATGAGGAAATGCCACCCCAACCTACCCCAGAGATGATCAATCAGGTTCTGGCTTATCTTAGCGGGTTATCTGATGGGTTATCTGATCAGGGCCAGACACCCCCAGTGTTTTCTGCACCAGCACCTCAGGCTCCGGAGGTACAACATGCGGCTACTATGGCTCCCCGCATGGATGTTCCATCGGAAATAGGCACGTTTCCACGTCTGACTACTGGTCCTATAATGACAAGTGATCAGCATGAACTTTTCAGTAAGTTCTTGAAATTGAAACCTCCAGTCTTCAAGGGTGCTGAATCGGAGGATGCTTATGATTTTCTGGTTGACTGTCACGAGCTACTACACAAGATGGGTATAGTAGAACGGTTTGGTGTGGAGTTTGTGACTTATCAGTTTCAAGGGAACGCCAAAATGTTGTGGCGATCCCATGTTGAGTGTCAACCGACAGAGGCACCACCTATGACTTGGGCCTCATTCTCTAGCTTGTTTATGGAGAAGTATATCCCTCGGACTTTGAGGGATAGGAAAAGGGATGAGTTCCTGAGCCTAGAGCAAGGTAGGATGTCGGTTAATGCTTATGAGGCTAAGTTCCGTGCACTATCCAGATATGCCACTCAACTCTGTTTCAGTCCTCAAGAGCGGATTCGCCGGTTTGTGAAGGGGTTGAGGTCAGAATTGCGGATTTCGGCCTTACAGATAGCGGCAACGGCAAAATCCTTCCAAGAAGTGGTAGACTTTGTGATAGAAATGGAAGGAGTGAAGCCAGACAACTTCACCACAACATCGACATCAAAAAGGTTTCGAAAGGGAGGTGAGTTTAATGGTTCTTACACTAGAGGACAGGGTTCGGGAAGTTACTCAGTCCGACCAATTCAATCTTCACTACAGACTGTAGTTGGGGGACCACCTCAGACCGGTCAACACTTCTCCGAGGGGCCTATGATTGACTCCAGAGAATGTTATGGATGTGGGGAGATTGGACATATTAGGAATAATTGTCCTAGACAAAGTTATAGACCCCCAATAGCTAGAGGTAGAGGTGGTCATGGTAGAGGCCGTTATTCTGGAGGACGTGGTGGTCGAGGTAATGGTGGTCACCAAAACGGCAGAGGTAATGGGCAAACTGGGGCCACTACATCACAACATGGTAGGGGCAATGGACAGATAAACGATAGGGCCCATTGTTACGCTTTCCCTGGGCGGTCTGAAGCGGAGGCATCTGATGCTGTCATCAAAGGTAATCTTCTGGTTTGTGATTGCATGGCTTCTATATTGTTTGATCCTGGATCCACGTTTTCTTATGTATCTTCCTCATTTGCTAATGGTCTAAATTTACATTGTGAATTTCTTGATATGCCTATTCGTGTTTCTACTCCGGTAGGTGAGTCTGTGGTAGTTGAAAAAGTATATAGGTCTTGTTTGGTGAACTTTGTAGGGAGCAACACTTATGTAGATTTGGTTATCTTAGAAATGGATGATTTTGATGTAATTCTGGGTATGACTTGGCTTTCTCCGCAATTTGCGATCTTGGATTGTAATGCTAAAATGGTGACGTTAGCCAAGCCTGGGACAGATCCATTAGTGTGGGAGGGTGACTACACTTCCAATCCGGTGCGTATCATGTCCTTTCTTCGTGCTAAGAAAATGGTTAGTAAAGGGTGTTTAGCTTTCTTGGCACATCTCAAGGATTACACTACCCAAGTGCCTTCGATTGAGTCGGTTTCAGTAGTCCGTGAGTTTTTGGATGTGTTCCCTGCAGATCTTCCTGGTATGCCACCAGATAGGGATATTGACTTCTGTATCGATCTTGAACCGGGTACTCGCCCCATTTCTATACCCCCTTATAGAATGGCTCCCGCAAAGTTAAGAGAGTTAAAGGCACAACTTCAAGAGTTGTTAAACAAAGGCTTTATTAGACCAAGTGCATCTCCTTGGGGTGCTCCGGTTTTATTTGTAAAGAAGAAGGATGGGAGTTTTCGAATGTGTATAGACTACAGACAACTAAACAAGGAAACCATAAAGAACAAGTATCCTCTTCCCCGCATTGATGACTTGTTCGATCAGTTACAAGGTGCTTGTGTCTTCTCTAAGATTGACTTGAGATCCGGTTATCATCAGTTGAAAATACGGGCAACGGATGTGCCAAAGACTGCTTTACGGACAAGGTATGGGCATTACGAATTTGTAGTGATGTCTTTTGGTCTTACGAATGCCCCTGCTGCGTTCATGAGCTTGATGAACGGGATTTTTAAGCCATATTTGGACCTCTTCGTTATCGTATTTATTGATGATATATTGGTATACTCAAAGATCAAGAAGGAACATGAAGAGCATTTGAGAATGGTATTGGAAATGTTGAGGGAGAAAAAGCTTTATGCGAAGTTCTCTAAGTGTGAGTTTTGGCTAGATGCAGTGTCCTTCTTGGGACACGTGGTTTCTAAGGATGGAGTGATGGTGGATCCTTCTAAGATTGAGACAGTGAAGAATTGGGTAAGACCTACTAATGTATCGGAAATAAGGAGCTTTGTTGGGTTAGCTAGCTACTACCGCCGATTCGTCAAGGGATTCTCTTCTATTGCTTCCCAACTGACGAACTTGACTAAGCAGAATGTTCCATTTGTATGGTCGAATGAGTGTGAGGAAAGCTTTCAGAAGCTCAAGACTTTGTTGACTACCGCACCTATCCTTACCTTGCCAGTAGAGGGTAAGAACTTCGTTGTTTATTGTGATGCATCCTATTCTGGTTTGGGTGCAGTACTAATGCAAGAGAAGAGTGTGATTGCTTATGCTTCAAGGCAATTAATGGTGCATGAACGTAACTATCCAACTCATGATTTGGAATTGGCTGCGGTAGTGTTTGCATTAAAGCAATGGAGACACTATTTATATGGGGTTAAGTGTGAGGTCTACACGGATCATCGTAGCCTTCAGTATGTCTTTACTCAGAAAGATTTGAACTTAAGACAGAGGAGATGGATGGAGTTACTAAAGGACTACGATATCACTATCTTGTATCATCCGGGGAAGGCGAATGTTGTAGCGGATGCTTTAAGTAGACAGGCGGGAAGCATGGGAAGTCTAGCTCACTTGCAAGCTTCTAGACGCCCACTGGCTAGAGAGGTTCAGACTCTAGCTAATGACTTGATGAGATTAGAAGTAAATGAGAAGGGAGGATTGTTTGCTTTTGTGGAGGCAAGATCTTCTTTTCTTGACAAAATTAAGGGAAAACAGTTTGATGATGAGAAGCTAAGGCGAATCCAAGATAAAGTATTGCGAGGGGAGGCTAAGGAAGCACAAATCGATGAGGAAGGTGTTTTGAGAATCAAGGGAAGGGTATGCGTACCCCGCGTCGATGATTTGATCAACACTATTCTGACAGAGGCTCATAGTTCAAAGTATTCGATACATCCGGGTGCAACCAAGATGTACCGTGACCTAAAGCAACACTTTTGGTGGAGTAGAATGAAGCGTGACATTGTGGATTTTATTGCCAAATGTCCAAACTGTCAACAAGTAAAGTATGAACACCAAAGGCCCGGAGGAACACTTCAGAGAATGCCCATTCCGGAATGGAAGTGGGAAAGAATTGCAATGGATTTTGTGGTTGGTCTTCTGAAGACAATGGGTAAGTATGACTCCATTTGGGTGATTGTTGATAGGTTAACTAAATCTGCTCATTTTATTCCGGTTAAGGTGACTTACAATGCCGAGAAGTTAGCCAAGATCTATATCTCAGAAATCGTTCGATTACATGGGGTTCCACTATCCATCATATCAGATAGAGGTACGCAGTTTACTTCTATGTTTTGGAAAACATTGCATGCAGAATTGGGTACTAGGTTGGACCTTAGTACTGCGTTCCATCCTCAGACCGATGGTCAGTCTGAGCGAACGATTCAAGTGTTGGAGGATATGCTTCGTGCATGTGTGATAGAGTTTGGTGGTCATTGGGATAGCTTCCTACCCTTAGCAGAGTTTTCATACAATAATAGCTATCACTCAAGCATTGATATGGCTCCATTTGAAGCATTGTATGGTAGGAGATGTAGGTCTCCCATTGGTTGGTTTGATGCATTTGAGGTTAGACCTTGGGGTACTGACCTTTTGAGGGATTCGATAGAGAAAGTGAAGTCTATTCAAGAAAAGCTTCTAGCGGCGCAAAGTAGACAAAAAGAATATGTAGATCGAAAGGTTAGAGACTTAGAGTTCATGGAGGGTGAACAAGTCTTGTTGAAAGTTTCACCAATGAAAGGGGTGATGCGGTTTGGAAAAAGGGGTAAACTAAGTCCAAGGTACATTGGACCATTTGAAGTACTTAAGCGAGTAAGAGAGGTGGCTTATGAGTTAGCCTTGCCTCCAGGGCTGTCCGGAGTGCATCCGGTATTCCATGTATCGATGTTGAAAAGATACCATGGGGATGGAAACTACATTGTCTGTTGGGATTCAATTTTGCTTGATGAGAACTTGTCTTATGAGGAGGAGCCTGTTGCTATTTTAGATAGAGAAGTTCGCAAGTTGAGGTCAAGAGAGATTGCATCCATCAAGGTGCAATGGAAGAATCAACCCGTTGAAGAAGCCTATTGGGAGAAGGATGCGGATATGCGAGAAAAATACCCACATCTGTTTACAGATTCAGGTACTCCTTTTCGCCCTTGTTTTCCTTCTTTTGATCATTCGGGGATGAACGATGGGTAAATTGGTATCTATTGTAACGACCTGTTTAGTCGTTTTGAGCAACAAACTTTATTTCTAGAAAAACTGGCAGAAGCGACGGACCCCACGACGGACCGTCATGGGCACGACGGACCGTCGCAGGGTCTCGTTTCAAAACACTTAGAAAATATGAAATTGGGTACTGAAAATCGACTCTCTAAACTTCGTAACGGAATGGTAGGACGGACCGTCACAGGCGTGACGGACCGTCACAGATAATTCAGTGGAAACTGAGTCTCTGACCCTTGCGACGGCCTGCAGGACGGACCGTCGCAGGCGCGACGGCCCGTCACAGTTTGCATAATCCCAGTTGGAGTCGGATTTCTGGTTAAGTTTTAAGGGACATTTTTGACTGTTCTTGCCTTAATTATAAAGTTCGTGGGTTTATATTAATAACTCAAATTCTTGGGGGTTAAAAGAGGTAACCCTAAGTTAATTAGTGGGGTATTATTGCCATCTTTTATTCGTAATTATATACTAATTAGGGTAAAAGAAAGAGGGTTTGAATAAGAAAATAGAAAGAACAAGAAGGGAGAGAGAGAAACGATCGAGAAGACGAGGAAAACACCAAGCTTTGAGGATTAACTTGCTTGATTTCAATTCTTCGGTGGAGGTAGGTTATGGTTTTCATGCTTCATAAGTAAACTCTTAATAGTGAATGATATGTATTGGTAGTATTGTAAACCCTACTATATGCTTAATGGTATGTTTGCATGAATATGATTATGTGATTGTGATAAGATAAGCATGATGAAAATATTGAATCCCAAATCTTGAAAAGAAACTTTAATATACATTATTAATGATGATGCCTTGGTATAGAAGAAGGCTTGATGAATTAAAGTAATGGGATTGATGATGCCTTGGAATAGAGAAGGCTTGATGATTTACAGAATGATATTAGTGGATCAGAGTGTCACGTTTTGACACATAGTATTAGTGGATCGGAGTGTCACGTTCCGACACATAGTATTAGTGGATCGGAGTGTCACGTTCCGACACATAGAATTAGGGGATCGGAGTGTCACGTACCGACACATGTAGGGGATCGGAGTGTCACGTTCCGACACATAGTATTAGTGGATCGGAGTGTCACGTTCCGACACATAGAATTAGGGGATCGGAGTGTCACGTACCGACACATGTAGGGGATCGGAGTGTCACGTTCCGACACATGTAGGGGATCGGAGTGTCACGTTCCGACACATGTAGGGGATCGGAGAGTCACGTACCGACACATGTAGGGGATCAGAGTGTCACGTTCCGACACATGTAGGGGATCGGAGTGTCACGTACCGACACATGTAGGGGATCGGAGTGTCACGTTCCAACACATGTAGGGGATCGGAGTGTCACGTTCCGACACATAGAATTAGGGGATCGGAGTGTCACGTTCCGACACATAGAATTAGGGGATCGGAGTGTCACGTACCGACACATAGTAGTAGGGGATCGGAGTGTCACGTACCGACACAAGAGGAGGAAAGATAATGAATCTTGAAAGATGATAATACACTCAACTTAATATACTTAATTCCCAAATGAGTATGGTGTTGAGCCTTGAGCCCTCATGGATGAACTTGATGGTACTTATTGATGATTATAGTACTTGTTGTTGCTACATGTTGAGTTTTATAGTTGATTTACTATAATATTTGATATATACTGTTCCCTATTTTGAGTTGGCCGATGATATCTACTCAGTACCCGTGTTTTGTACTGACCCCTACTTTTATGTTTTTCTTCTTGTTATTTGTGGAGTGCAGCAAACGTGCCGTCATCTTCGACTCAACAGTAACTCAAGCCAGTCTTCGTCACACCGGATCTTGAGGGTGAGCTAACACTTCTAGCTTGGACTGGATCTTCTCCTTCATGTCTTGATGGCTTGAACTTCCGGCATGGACTAGCTTCTTATGTATTTTTAGCTTCTTAGAAACTCTTAGAATTAGTAGTTTAAAGTAGATGTTCTTGTGATGATGACTTCCAGGTTTTGGGAATAATAGATGTTGAATAATAATAGTTATTGATTTTATTAATGAGTTTAAGTCTTCCGCATTACTTTCTGTTGATATTATATTGAAATGTTAAGGTTAGATCGGTTGGTTCGCTCACATAGGAGGGTAAGTGTGGGTGCCAGTCGCAACCCGGTTTGGGTCGTGACAGGAATAGATACACCTATTGAAATATACTTAGCAGATGAAAGAATTGTACACCCTAAAGAAAAAAGTGTAAGTAGTGCAGTAAAAGGAAACTTAATATACCAAAAATTTGAATTTATAATAAGTGTCAATTATACAGTAGCATCAACAAATAGAAATATAGATAAATCATTAGTATTATATTGGAAAATGTCTGGAATAGAGTTAGCACCAGGCAGTAAAATATTTACAGCAAGATGTAAAACTTATATATATTAACAACAAAACATAAAATAACAGCAAAAAATAAAATTGATAAAATAAAGATAGAATATCCTTTCGAAAAAATAATTACTGTAATAGACAATAATGACTATAGCTATAAAGAAATTGACATAGAAGAAGATTTAGAAATTGTAAAAGAAAGATTAAGTACTTCAAGTGTACCAAATACGTTAACAAGAGCTACCTCATCAAGAATGAATACATCTAAAAGAAACTATGAAATCCCACAAAACTTATTAGATAATGAAGAAATAACACCATATCATTATTTCATAACAGGAATAATAGACCAATGAAAATATAAAATTTTGATAAATACAGGACAAGGAGAAAATTACATAACAAGAGAGTTAGTATTAGAAGAAGAAATTATAAAAACAGGACACATATGCCCTGGATTACCTAGTGAGATAGTAAACATAAATGAAGAAACAACGGAAAAAGAAATAATTATAGGAGGAATACCCTTAATAATACCATTTAAAATATACCAAGGAAATCATAATATTACATTAGGTATAAAATGGCTAGAAAAAGTTAAACCGTACAATATAGAAAATGAACAATTAACAATAACTTGATAAAATAAGAAAATAATTATAAAAAGAACAAAATGAATAATGAAAATATTGATACTTGAGAAAATTATTTTAGAAGGATATCACAACAGATATTATACCCCTATGATAGATACAGGAGCAGAAGTGAATATATGTAAATATAATTGTCTACCAGAAGATAAATGGAAAAAATTAAAAACACCTATGGTAGTAACAGAATTTAATAATGAAGGAAGTATGATTAAATACAAAGCAAAAAATATAAAAATACAAATATGGGATAAAATATTAACAATTGAAGAAATGTGAAATTTTGAATTTACGACAAAAGACATGTTATTAGGAATGCCATTTTTAGATAGATTTTACCCACATGTAATAACAAAAACACATTGGTGGTTTACTACACCATGCGGAAACAAAATAGGAGCAAAAAGAGTAAATAATAAACAACGAAAACCTATAGAATGGATAAAAGGAAGTGAAAAAAAATCAAGAAATGGAAAATATAAATAAGAAACAAATGTCACAATTAGAAATTATTATATTTACAATAGATAAAGTTAAAATAATTAATGAACAACTAGAACAACTGTATAATGAAGATCCATTACAAGGATGAGAAAAACATAAGTCAAAAGTAAAAACTGAACTAATAGATGAAAATAGTATAATAACACGGAAACCATTAAAATATAACTTTGATGATTTAAAGGAATTCAAAATTCATATAGATGAACTATTAGAAAATAATTATATACAAGAAAGCAATAGCAAACATACAAGTCCAGCATTTATAGTTATAAAACATAGTGAACAAAAAAGAGGTAAAAGTAGAATGGTCATAGATTATCATAATCTAAATGCTAAAACTAAAACATACAATTACCCAATACCAAACAAAATACTAAAAATAAGACAAATACAAGGATATAACTATTTTAGTAAATTTGACTGTAAATCAGAATTTTGTCACCTAAAACTAGAAGAAGAATCTAAACAGCTAACAACATTCACAGTACCACAAGGTTTCTATGAATGGAATGTATTACCATTTGGATATAAGAATGCACCAGGTAGATATCAACACTTTATGGATAACTACTTTAACCAGTTAGAAAATTGTATTGTATATATAGATGATATATTACTATATTCTAAAACACAAGATGAACATATAAGGTTGTTAGAAAAATTTATATATATAATTAAACACTCAGGTATAAGCTTAAGTAAAAAGAAAGCAGAAATTATGAAACCACAGATAGAATTTCTAGGAATACAAATAGATAGAAATGGAATAAAAATGTAAAACCACATAGTACAAAAAAATAATCAACCTTGCTGAGAATATAGATACAAAAAAGAAATTACAATCCTTTCTAGTATTAGTAAATCAAGTAAGAGAATATATACCAAAATTAGCAGAACATTTAAAATCATTACATAAAAAACTTAAAAAAGATGTAGAATACTATTTCGACAATAAAGATAAAGAACATATAAGAAATATCAAGAATTTATGTAAAAAATTACCAAAACTTTATTTTCGTGATGAAAATAAAATATTTACTTATATTGTTGAAACAGATTCAAGTGATCATAGTTATGGAGGAGTTTTAAAATACAAATATGAAAAAGAAAAAATAGAACACCATTATAGATATTATTCAGGATCGTATACAGAAGCACAAATAAAATGGGAAATAAATAGAAAAGAATTATTCGCATTATATAAATGTTTATTAGCATTTGAACCATATATTGTTTACAATAAATTTATTGTAAGAACAGATAATACACAGGTAAAATGGTGGATAACAAAAAAGTTAGAAGATTCAGTTAAAACAAAAGAAATAAGGAGATTAGTATTAAATATATTAAATTTTACATTTACAATTGAAGTAATTAAGACTGACAAGAATCTTGTTGCAGACTATCTATCAAGAAAAAGGAACCCAAACTGAACCAGAAAAAGATACGATGGAAGAAATACTCAAAGCCATTACTACACTTTCTACGAAAGTGGACAGTATGGATAAAGAGTTACAAAAGATGAAAAATATAAGTCAGCAGCATGACTATAAACATGCGGAGCTACATCGTTCGGCAGACGGAAAACAGCCAGAGCTAAAAGGAGACGATGGGAAACTCCATAAAACCCATAACAATGTTTGTTTAAATGCAGCTACAGCCAACACATCTACAGCAGGACAACCTTCAAAAAAGAAAGAAACTAAAGTGAAATACACAAATATAAACATGAATAAATTATTTTCAAAACCATATACTCCTCAGAATACCCAAAAAGATACATTCGTCCCTCTACAAATAAATACCTACAAAGCCAGTCTAGATTCAGAAAAACAAACATATAACCACATTACCAGAATGTATATAGAAAATATATACAAGATACAAACCTTTTTAAACCTAAACCCAAGAGCTAAAGATACCAAGAATCAAAATGAAAATTATATCACACAATACCTACAAGGATACAACAAACTAATAGCACAACCAGGAACAAATCCAAATCTAGTCGAAACTTGCTACAACTACGGACTAATAAGCACAATATATACTATAATTGGAGACGAAGTAGCTAAAATACCTGAGCTACATAAGGCATTTCTACAATATAAAAGAATAACTAAAGGAACGTTATTTTATATAAAGTTCTACTCAGCAACGGCAGAAATATTATATGAAGAAATTAAACCTACAATACAAGTTATTAAGATAGGTTTAACTAGAGATATGATAATACCGGAAAAAATAGATATACATGAAGAAATACAGAAGGTGGATATCCCAGATTTTTATGCAAACAAAAGAACTATTGGGATAGCTACCATATTAAATGAGTTATCAAACAACTACCTAAATGAAAATGCAATCTGGAGTTATTACAACAGAGATGAAACAATGATATACTCCAATTGTAAAGAGATAAGGGCAACAGATATGGAAGAAGTACGACAATGGATATTAACTTTACTGAAGCCAGAACAAACACCTACAACAAGAGCTATCAGAAGAAATTTTATTTCTCCAAGCTTGATGACCAGATACTGTAAACTATTAGGACAAAAGTATCCAGATCACCTATGTACAAAATGTAATGGAGAAGATAACTATATTCCTGAAGTCCAGCTAGAATGAGGACATATGTAAAGTATGAATGAGTAGTGTCGGCCATATGTAAAAGTAAAGGCAAGTATGTAAAGAAATAAAGTAGAAATAAAGTAGAAGGTTAGTGTGTCGGCCATAAAAGGCCAAATTATGTAAAAAGTATTTTGTCTTCTTAGTCATAAAGTAAATAGTGTATGTCGGCCAGAAATAAAAAAAAGAGGCCATTATGTAAAGTAGAAATAGTGAGTATTTTGCCTTATTGCTACTTGCCGGACCAAGGAGGTAAATAATAGGAAAAGAATTATCAACATAGATTTAGTGTATACTATCTAATATTCTAGTATTGATTGGTACGAGGTAATAACTTAGTAATTATCGAATACAATGCTTAATATGAGGTAAAGATAAAGGTTAGGGTAGCAACACACGTAGCCGGACCAAGGTGCGGAGTGAAATTTTCTAGATGCCGGACCAAAGATTTAGAAATACATAACTTATCACTTTGCATGCAAGATACTAGGAAAGAATTGTTATAGTTAGACTTATCAAGTTATGAACCTGTGGGGAACATGTAAACCCTAGTTACTTTGATTAATTGATTTAACTCCAACATTCGAAGTTGTTAGTTGTCTCCTTTTATTTCGCTAGTTATTTTCCTTTATTTAGGAATAGAAACCCCCTTTTTTATCATTTTTGCTTTCTAAGGAAGTAATTGACTGAACAATAGTAGTAATAAATTGAAGTTCAGTCTAAACTATTTTCCTCGTGGGAACGATTCCAACCTCACTAGTTGGGTTATTTACTTGACACGACCGCTTTACTTCTTATTTGAGAAGTAAGTTTGAGCGTATCAAATTTTGGCGCCGCTGCCGGGGAAAGTAGCTTTTAGATTAACTTAAACTTATTACTATAGTTTAGTTGATATTTTCTTGATTTTACTTTGTTTTATTGTTTTTGATTCTTGCAGAACCATCCTCCGTGTATGCCAAATACACGGAGAGAAAGAGAACCCCTGTTTCCCTACGATCATGAATTATAGCGTACACTACGCAACATGAATAGAAACTTGGGAATTAATGATGATGATCCAAACCAGAACATCCCAACTCCGGTTGATGTTCATGGTCAGTTGTTACCAGATGCTCCGGGTCCGGGTGAACACCAACAGAATGGACAAAATCCCGCTCCACGGCCCCAAGCATACTACAGAGGCTATGACAACATAGCACACTCTGATGGGCCACTTGTCTTGCCTCCTTTACCACCAGGCCATACTTTTGTGGTAACTAGTAGCCTGATGCAAATGCTCATTGCCAGAGGTTTCAGGGCTACCTTCTGAGGATCCACATGCCCATATAGCTAAGGTAAGGGCAGTGTGTAAAAGCTGTGTAGGGAGGCCTGACTTGGACTTGGATGTAATAGGGCTTAGAGTGTTTCCTCTCTCCCTGACGGGAGAGGCTTCTATATGATTCATTGAGCTCCATTATAACTCAATTTTCACTTGGAACCAACTAAGGGATGTTTTCTTAGCACGCTACTATTTGATCTCCAAGAAACTAAACCACAAAGACAGAGTGAACAACTTTGTGGCACTACCACGATAGTCAGTTAGTAGTTCTTCGGATAGATTCACCTCGTTCTTGAGAAGTGTCCCAAATCACCGTATAGATAATGTGTCACTGAAGGAATACTTCTATCGATGACAAAATGATAATAATAAAGCGGTGTTGGACACTATAGCAGGTGGATCTTATGGGGAGTTCCCTTATGATGAGATTGCTAAAAAATTAGAGAAAATCTCCTGGAATAATAAAACTTGGAGTACTAGGAAATCAGATACCGGGAGAAATACCTTCACAGTACAGTCCACTCACAACCCAGCCACAAATGAGATTCGTGAAGAAATGGCTCAGATGAGAACTGAGCTTGGGTTGGTACTAAAACATGTCACTGGGGTGCAGAAAAGATAAATGCAGTCAACTACTTGTCAAAACCACTGCCACAAAATGATGAGTGTTATTATGAGGAGGATTCCTATGCGGTAAATGAGCAGACGGGGGGTTTCTGACCAAGTACCTAAGGCTCTAATCAGGAGGATTAGCGCCAAGGTCAAGGGAACCAAGGTCGGAACTATGGTAACTACAACCGTGAGGGTCATTATGTACGAGATGGAAACTATAACCGTGACAACAACTTCAACAGGGGTAACTGTGGTAATAGAAATGATAGGAATGGGCCCTATGTTCCTTCTCAAAATCGTGAAGTTACTCCTAGGGATGGTGGAGGTAGTATGGCGCGAGTTGAGGATATGTTGCATAAAATTATGAGGAGGTTCGATGTTAGTGATGAGCACAATAAAGAGTTCAGGAATGATTTAGCGGGTATTGGGAAAAAAGTCGATACACATGCAATATCGATTAAGCAACTTGAGTTACAATTGGCCCAATTATCTGCGACTCTGAATACACGGCAACCGGGCACTCTTCCTAGCAACATTGTCCAAAATCTAAAAAATGATGGACATTGTATGGCAATCACTACTCGCGGTGGCAAGCAAACCATTGACCCACCTATGCCAACTAATGAGAAAAAGGTGACAAAAGATATTGATAATGTGGTAGATATTAATGGTGAACTAGATAACACTGCAAAAGGTGCTGAAGTGCCTAAAAAGGTAACTTCCATGCCTAGGCCACCCCCCCATTTCCTCAAAGATTATTGAAAAAGATCGAGGATGGTAAATATCGGTGTTTTATAACAATGTTGAAACAACTTTTTATCAATGTCCCTTTGGTAGAAGCTTTTAAAAAAAATGCCCGGTTACGCCAAGTTTATGAAATATCCGGTTACAAAGAAAAGATCGGTCACTTTTGAGGATGATGATAGAATGCAACACTGTAGTGCTATTGCTACGAGATCTCTGGTACAAAACAAAGAAGATTCGGGTGAATTCACTATTCCTTGTACAATCGCACTATTACATTATTCGAAAGCATTATGTAATATGGCGGCAAGCATAAATCTCATGCCCCTCTCGATTTACAAGAAGTTGGGTTTGGGTGAGCCAAAACCCACTGCGATGCGGCTACTAATAGATGATCGAACAGTGAAAAGGCCTATAGGGATACTCCATGATGTGCTAGTAAAAGTGGAGTCATTCATATTTCTGGCAGATTTTGTTATTCTTGATTGTGAAGTCGATTTTGAAGTGCCTATTATTCTTGGGAGGCCATTCCTTGCTACAGGTAGAGCCTTAGTTGATATGGAAAAGGGGCAGATGAAATTTTGGTTGAACAATAAGGAAGTGACCTTTAACATTTGTAGGTCCATGAGGCAGAGTAGTGAGATCCAATCAGTATCTGCTATATCTCACAACATTGGTGAGACATCTGAGACACAAATAGAAGAACGTCTAGGTGTAAAAGCATTAGCGGTAGTGATAATGAATTTTGATAGCGATTGCATTGAAGAGTATGAGTCATTAGTCGCAGCTCTTGATCGAGGTGATGTTCGGTTTAAACCGAAGAAATATGAGTTAGATATGAAAAATCGCGAGTCCCCACCCGCGAAACCATCTATAGAGGAGGCTCCAAAGTTAGAACTAAAAGCTCTCCCACCTCATCTCAGGTATGAATTCTTAGGAAATGGTGACACTTTGCCAGTAATCATTGCATCAGACCTGAATGAACAACAAGTTAAGAGTTTGGTGAAAGTGCTAAAAAGGTTCAAAACAGCTATTGGGTGGACTATTTCGGACATTATTGGGATCCCTCCTGGTATTTGCTCTCATAAAATCCAACTCATGCCTGATCGTAAGCCAAGTATTGAGCACCAGAGACGCTTAAATCCTCCTGTTTAAGAGGTCGTGAAGAAGGAAATCATTAAGTGGTTGGATGCCGGAGTAATATATCCAATCGCCGATAGTAGTTGGTTATGCCCTGTTCAGTGTGTACCTAAGAAAGGGGGAATGACTGTGGTCCCCAACGAAAGAAATGAACTTGTTCCAATGAGACCGGTTACTATATGGAGGGTGTGTATGAATTACCGCAAATAAAATTCATGGACTGAAAAAGACCACTTTCCTATTCCCTTTATGGATCAGATGTTGGATAGACTTGCCAGAAAAGGGTGGTACTGTTTTCTTAATGGATATAATCAGATTTCTATTGCACCAAAAGATCAAGAGAAAACCACTTTTACTTGTCCATATGGGACCTTTGCGTTCAAAAGAATGTCGTTTGGGTTGTGCAATGCACCCGCCACATTTCATAGATTTATGATGTAGATATTTTTCTATATGGTGGAAGATACTATAGAAGTTTTTATGGATGATTTTTCTATTGTTGGTGATTCATTCGAGCGGCGTTTGAACAATTTATCTGAGGTCCTTAAGAGATGTGAAGACTTCAATTTGTACTGAATTGGGAAAAATGTCATTTCATGGTGAAAGAAGGTATTGTTTTGGGTCATCGCATTTCAGAAAAGGGCATAGAGGTTGGTCAAGCTAAAGTCGAGGTAATAAAGAGACTTCCCCCACCGATCTCTGTGAAAGGTGTGAGAAGATTTCTTGGGCATGCAGGTTTTTACCAGAGATTAATCAAAGACTTTTCAAAGATTGCACATCCATTGTGCAAACTTCTGGAGAAAGATTGTAAATTTTAATTTGATGAATCCTGTCTTAAAGCATTCGATGAGCTAAAAGAAAAATTGGTGTATGCACCTATCATTATTTCTCCGAATTGGAACAATCCATTTGAGGTGATGTAAGATGCTAGTGGGGTTACTCTTGGTGTAGTATTGGGACAAAGAAATAATAAAATCCTTCACCCTATTTACTATGCTAGTAAAGCCCTAAATGAATTCAGAAGAACTACACAGTGACTGAGTAATAACTCCTTGCAGTAGTCTTTGATTTTGAGAAATTCCGCTCCTATTTGCTAGGTACTAGAGTTATAGTGCATACTGACCACTCAGCATTGAGATATTTGATGGAAAATAAGGATGCGAAACCTAGGTTGATTCGTTGGGTATTACTGCTACAAGAATTTGACTTTGAAGTGATGGATAGAAAAGGAACTGAAAATCAAGTTGCTGATCATTTGTCCCATCTAGAGGATGAAGCTATGAGAGATTTGGGGGATAAGACTGACATTGATGATACTTTCCCTGATGAGCATGTATTGGCTGCTTCACAAGACTTGATTCCATGGTTCACAGATTTTGCGAACTATCTGGCTAGTGATATTGTTCCATCGGAATTATCCTTTCATCAAAGAAAAGAGTTCATGTACGATGTGAAGAAGTTCTTTTGGGATGAACCGTACTTATATATGAGTTGTGCCGATGGGCTTATTCGGCATTATGTTCCAGAATGTGAGATGTTGAGTGTGTTGGAAGCATGCCATTCCTCACCCGTTGGTGGACATCACAACGGTATCCGAACCGCTCATAAGATATTAAAATGTGGTTACTATTGGCTAAATCTTCATCAAGATGCTCATGAGTTTGCTAAAGCATGTGATCGATGCCAACGAGATGGTGGCTTTTCAAGAAAGCAAGAGCTCCCTCTAAACCCTATTCTTGTGATTGAGTTATTTGATGTTTGGGGTATTGACTTTTTGGGCCCTTTTGTGAGTTCTCATGGAATGAAGTACATTCTAGTTGCGGTTGATTATGTATCTAAATGGTTCGAAGCCATCACCCTTGCAAACAATGAAGGGAAGAGTGTCATTGCATTCATAAAAAAGAATATATTCTCTTGTTTTGGCACCCCAAGGGCAATTAGTAGTGATGGGGGCTCCCACTTCTGCAACAGATTGTTCAAGGGGTTATTAGAGAAATATGGGGTTCGCCATAATGTGGCCACTCCTTACCACCCTCAAACTAGTGGGCAAGTTGAAGTGTCGAATCGGGAGATGAAATAGATATTGTCAAAAACAGTGAATGCTAGTAGAACGGATTGGTCAAGGAAGCTTGATGATTCCCTTTGGGCCTACTGGACAGCGTATAAGACTCCCATAGGTATGTCTCCATACCAACTTGTATATGGGAAAGCTTTTCATCTTCCGGTTGAGTTAGAGCATAAAGCCATGTAGGCTATGAAGAAGTTGAAAATGGATTGGATCGAAGCTGCGGAACAATGGTTAACTCGGTTGAATGAACTCGATGAATTTCGCCTGAAAGATTATGAAAGCTCAGCCCTGTACAAAGAAAAGATGAAGAAGTACCATGACAAAAAAATTTAAAAACGAGAGTTTATGGTCGGGGATTTGGTGCTTTTATTCAATTCTAGGTTGCGCTTGTTTCCGGGATAGCTCAAGCCCAAATGGACTGGTCCTTACTTAGTTACCCAACTATTCCCTCATGGAGCAGTTGAGTTGGAAACTAAGGAGGGTGTGCGGTTCAAGGTGAATGGACAACACATAAAAATCTATCTCGAGCATGCTGAATCGGCGAATGAAGTGATAGAGGCATACCATTTTGATGAAGTCTGAGTAATCAAGTGTCCTCAGTTGTGCCGCGACGTTAAATCAGGCGCTTGTTGGGAGGCAACCCAATACTTATAGTTTTTCTTTCTAGTAATGGTAGCATTTTTTACTAATGGGTTTTTAATTTGCAGGCACATCACTAGGAAATTCTGCAGAATACTCTGCAGTCGCTGACGGATACAGCGTCAGACCGTTTCAACTGTGACGGACCGTCGCATGAATCTGTCATGCCAGGTACATCTTTCTGTTACTTTCAAACTAGGGCACACGTGACGGAACCAACGACGGATCGTCACATATAAGACGGACCGTTGTCGTGGAATGGTCGCGTCCTTAATGAGGCATACCTGACCCGACCCGACTGGGGTTTTTTTAAAAAAAAATTCGACATTTAAAACCCCCAACCCTTCATTTCACCCCATTCCTGCACTCTTCCTCCTATTTCCCTCCCTTTTCATCCAAAACCATCTCTCTCTTCCACCGATCATTTTCCCCATATTTTCCAAAATCCTAAAAGCCATCATTTACTAGTCGAAGAGCTGCTTCTGTGGGTGTCTAGTTGATCATCAAGTACCTTTTCCTCTTGTTTTTCTCAAATTCTCAGGCATGTGTCTCTAATTTCTACTCATTTATATTGCATTTTTGTTTATCAATTAGTAGTAGTCTAGTTCTTCTTGATACGTTCATTCTTTATAAAATTTTGTCTGACCTAGGTTAATAAAATTCCCGAAATTGCTGTGCTAAAACCCTAGAAATAAGTGCCATAGCATTGCTAGTTTACTAGGTATTTGGGTTAGACAAATGTAGGTCAAAACACTACCAATTCGATTTGGGTCATAGGGGATGAATAGAGCATCTCCAGTTCGGTCACTGAGTTACAGAACGACACCCCGATAACGGACCGGCGTATTCACGAGACTGTCATTGGGTCTATTCCAACCGCCCTAATGCTCCACTGTCCAATTTTTCTGCAAGTGTCCACCAACGACCACATGCGACGGACTGTTGTTCCCGCGACGGTCCGTCCTGCACAACTGTTCTGGTTGTCAAAGACCCTATTCTTAAGGGTCTCTCACTTTTTCTAAGTGTCCTTCAACGGACACATGCGACGGACCGTCATACCTACGACGGTCCGTCCTGCACAACCGTTCTGGTTGTCAGAGACCCTTTTCCTAAAGGTCTCTCTCTATTTTTCTAAGTGTCCTTAAACGGACAACTACGATGGAGCGTCATACCCCCGACGATCCGTCCTGCATGACAATCATGATAGTCAGAGACCCCTCTCCTAGGGTCTCCATATTTCTTTCAAGTGTCCTCTGACGGACACCTACGACGGACCGTTGTACCTGTGACGGTCCGTCCAGCATGACCTTTCGATGGTCAGAGACCCCTCTCCTAAGGGACTCTATATTTTTTTTCCAAGTGTCCTTTGACGGACACCTACGACGGACCGTCGTACCTGTGATTGTCCGTCCTGCACATACTGTCATACTTGTAAGAGACTCTCCTTCAGGGTTCTCCATATAAACAGAGTCTAAGTAAGACACGACGGACCCTATGAAGGTCGGTCATACTCACGAAGAACCGTCACTTGGTCCGTTGTGTTTCACTGATTACTATAGCAATGTCATTTTATTTTAAATTTTTTAAATTTATTCTGTGTGGTTTTGCTTGTCTTGTTTGCTCCTTGTAGAACTAATATTGATCCTTTATAGGTACCATCTATTATGGCACCAAAACAAGATCGAGTTTATGCACGCGGGCGATCGAAGTTTGTTGCCCCGTCTGCCCGCCTGGTCATTGGCTTTGATGATGAGCGTGACCCCGAGTATGTGCCCCCAGGCACTTCCACCCCATCTCGTGCTGCACGTGCTACCAGAGCCACACCCAATAAGGTGGCATCCGGCGTAGTCACTGCCTCCCAGTCTGATGAGGAGCGCACACTGACCGACACACCATCTGGGTCAGCCACTAATGAAGAAGGAGCGTGTGTCTCCTTAGGAGTTTTGTGGTCGGAGGAAGCCTCTAGATCTTCTTAGGTTCCTGCACCTGCCACCGCTGCAGCGTCGGCCTCGTTTGATGAGGCTGACAGTTCGGAATCCACACCTGGTTCACCAGCTCGTGCTCTCACCCTGGTTACTGACCAGCACAACCTATGGTGTGTCGATGGGCAGCTTCAAGTCTATTCCGATGCAAAGTTCCTGAATGACAAAGGAGTTATGACTCGGACACTTACATTGGAGTGTCGGGTCCTAACGAAAAGTCTCCCGACGATGCCTGAGATCCACAATATCTTCACTAGACATCGATTGGAGTGGACTGGACATCCGTTGGGACGTTATAGTGAAGAGCTGGTCCGAGAGTTCTACACATCCTATGTAGAGACTCTCCAATCGCATATTGATAGGTGGGCTGCCCTCGCCAAAAAGGCTTTACTAGAGCAGGTCCGAGTACGTGGCGTTCTGGTTGATATCTTCCTGCCTGCTATCTGCCGGTTTCTATACTGCGAGAATGTTGATGCTAATTGGACCCCTCTCACTGCCGAGTTTCAGTACCGATGGCAGATTTTCAAAGATGGTCAATTTCTGCGTGAGCCATTGCTGAGAGAGACCACCAAGAGGTGGATGGCCCTGCACTTGTCTGTTGATGGAGAGGGTGCCGACTGGGTGACTGAGCCGAAGGGGTCATCAAAAAGGCCAACCTGACTTTCACGGCAAAGTTTTTGTGGTTGATTGTACGCCACTGCCTTTCCCCTACAGCCGCTGATAATATCGTCATATGGAATCGAGCAGTAGTGATGGCGACAATGATAGCCGGGTTCGAGGTGGATTTTGCGTGGCTTCTACAAGCAGTCATGACCGAGAGGGCTTTTAAGGTCACAACTACTTACCCTTTCCCGTGCATGATATTTTCTCTATGCAGATTCGTAGGTGTGTCTATATGGCACGTTGATCAGCTCAAGACCCCTCTGGGCACTGTTGATGTCGGCCTCATCAGAGATGAGGCCAGTGAGTTGGCTCCACGAAGAGGGCCCTGTCCAGAGCTGCCTCCACTTGGTGACAATCTGGCTGATACGGTAGCACAAGCCCGCACGGCTACACAGACGACTCCTCTCTCTCACCCTCTTTACCCTCTCTGGTCCTGCTTACTAGGGTCCAGAAATTAGAGGTGCAAATGGCTATACTTCTGCATCATATCCAGCCTTGGATGCAGAGGTCTATTACCAAGGTAGAAGAGCGCTTGGAGTGGAGAATTGTCCAGCACACAGAGCGGAAGATCGTTGAGGTTCATCAGTGCTTGGACGCCTTTGGGTTGCGAGTGCTAGCCCGTACAGCCCCTCCGGGGGATGTGTCGACCCTTCAAGCTTCGGTCGACAGTCTTCGCGCAGATATTGCTATGATCTTAGAGGCTAGGGTGCCTGAGTCTGAGGCCCCTTCTGTATAGCCTGCTGAAGACACAGTGATGGCGGCCCTATTCGCTACTTCAGAGATTCCACCACCTCCCCCTCGAGAGCATGCTAAGAGGTGCAGGGTTCGAACGGAGGATGAGACGCGAGCATGAAAGAAGGAGTGTCGTGAGATGGAGGCTGCGAGGAGAGCCTCACTTGCTGACGAAGAGGCGCGTCAGATGAGAGCAGAAAAGTTAGCTGCTGGGGCGTCTAGCTCCAGAACTGTGGAGATGGCAGGAGGCGCTGCTGATAGTGCTGTTGATGCTGAGGACACCACTGAGGGTGTCCAGATTACAGAGGTAGTGGGTTCCGAGGAACCGGACCCACCAGCTTGCTGATCGTCGGCGCTTTGCGCCCCAGGTTTGCTTCACCTACCACTTTAGTATTTAAATTTTTTTAATGCATTGGGGACAATTGCATGTCTTTTGTTGGGGGTGGGGTAAATGGAAAGTGAGTGCTAGGGTGAAGTCTGAGTAGCCCAATTCACTATCCTCTTTTGGGGTTTTCTTGCTTGTGTTCTTTTCCCCCGAAAGACTGATTACTTTTTCCCTTGAACCGGCATGTCTATATCTTGTGTACATAGTTTAATTCTGGAGCATGATGACTAAAATGATATCCTGATAAAATTGAAAATGATTCATGACTAGGCATAGTAATTGATAAATATGTGGCTCTAAGCATGACATAGAGGTACACAACTACATGACCCTAAGTCTAAAATTCAAACTAGGTGTCTGATAATCTGGTAGAGTGATGAGATGTCAAGTGAGTGTGAGGAAGATTTTAATAGTCCACTATTTGTACTGAGCTAGAACTTGCCTGGTTAGTCCTGCTAAAAGTAAGCTGTAATAGACAATTAGGAAAGGATCATAGGCCATTATTCAATATAGCCCATTTTTTAGCCTAAATAAAAGAAAACCAAATGAAATTTATCCTTCTTTGATCCAAATGATTTGAGATTAAATTAGACCTTTCTTTCTCACCCCAACTGATCTTTTTAGGGAATAATGTGTTGGCCCTGGTCCCTCTTTGGACATGTGCACCTCAGCTTATGCCAAAAGCATAAGTTGAGGGTGGCTAATGCAGTAAACAACCTTTTTATGGCCCTAACCCAACTTTGGGTATTGTGTACTTTGACTCATGGCAAAGCCATGAGTTGAGGGTGACTATTATGAGGAATGCTCTAGAAAGTGGGGTTGAAAGAATAAAGAGAGAGAAAGAACAAAAGTAAAGTGACTCAAAAATTAGATGAAAGAAAAGTAAAAATGAAAATAAAAAATAAAAAATATACAAGCAAGAAAAGAAGAGAGTCAGTTACACAAATGAAGAAAAAGGGAAAATAGCAAGGTGAAAGAATGTGGGAAACTGGGAAAAATAAAATGATAGAAAATGGCATGTTTAGCTGATATGTCAAGGAGGGAAAAAAGTCACTAAAGTATACCTAAATATACCCTACCTGACCCTGAGCGTATGTTACAAGCTAAGAAAGTCCTATCGTGATCCTAAGGGTTGTATAGCGAACTTAAAACAGTGAAAAAGGGCAAGCTTATGGCAATACGTATGAATGAGTGTGAATTTGTTCTGAGAGTGAGTGTTGAAAAGTAATCCTTATACTCAAACTGAAATCATTGTGTGAGAAATGAGGATTTTGTTTTGAAGTGAGGACACTAGTTGCATTAACGAAAATATTAGCACCTCGGTGAGAAATTGAAGAGGATAGGTGTTAGTGCTTGGTGAGTCTGTGTCATGGTCTGATTCCACATAATTCAAGCCTAATTGTGATAGCATGCCTAAATATGATAAGATTAATCGGGATTGATAGCCAAATATTTGCAAAGGATAAAACATGGATACTATTGTACAAAGATTGTGTATTGAGTCATAGTGCGTCGCTTGAGGACAAACAACGAATTTAAGTTGAGGGTGTTGATATACCGTGGTTTCACGGTATTACTTTTTCCTTAAGTTTAGTGTGTCCAAAAGCCTTTTTGTGCTAATTTTTATATAAGTTTCTCCTTATTTGCAGGAAATCTGTCCAAAGATGAATGCGGAGGTTTTTGAGCGAAGAAATGCAGAAGAGACCACCTACGGAGCTTGTGACAGTCCTTTCATGATTGTGACGGTCCGTAGGTTGCAGCGTAGTGCAGTTGCTGAAGGAAGATGGGGAAGTCTGACCAAGTGTGGGGTTACGGAAAATGTGACGGACCGTCATAGTCATGACGGTCCGTCTTGCAGGTTTGTCATGAAGATCAGAGCAGTAGCCCCAGTACCCATATTCCAAGAGTTCAAGTGTTTTGGAACGGAGACCCTCGACGGAACGTCGTGCTCGTAACGATCCGTCATACATGCCGTCGAGGGTAATGAAGAGAGTAGTAGAAGAAATTTCATCAAGTATGGGACGACAGAGTTCATGACGGTCCGTCGTGACCACGACGATCCGTCGCGATGTCAGTCGATCCAACCACTTTTTTGACAGATTTCCAGCAAATAGAGTCCTTGTTTAATTAGGTTTTTATTTTCTATAAATAGTTCGAAAAACCTCATTTTTGAGGTTAGACTCTTGATCATTTTTAGATCTTTGAATATTGGGAGACTCTTGATTATTTTGTAGACTCTTTGAGAGAGTATTGATTATCTTGAGACTTTTATCATCGATTGTTGGTAACTTTTGCTGATTAATCAAGTGAACTTTTGGATTTTACTCTTTCTCATCGAAGTAAGTGCATGAATTCTTATATCACATATTTGAATATTGTAATTATGACTATGGATAACTAAACTCTATAACTAGGGTTGTGGGAACCATAGGCTAATAATGAGGTAAAACCTAACTAAAATAACAATTCTAGAATAGTGTCTTGCATGTATTGATAATTCTTTCATTCATAAGTCTTTTTAACGGATGGCCAACGTTAGAACTAGCCTTAATGCTAGTTGCCGGACCAAGGAGATAGATAATAGGAAAAGAATTATCAACATAGATTTAGTGTATACTATCTAATAGGCTAGTATTGATTGGTACGAGGTAATAGCTTAGTCAAATATCGAATACGATGCTTAATATGAGGTAAAGATAAGGGCTAGGGTAGCAACACACGTAGCCAGACCAAGGTGCGGAGTGAAATTTTCTAGATGCTGGACCAAGGATTTAGAAATACATAACTTATCACTTTGCATGCAAGATACTAGGAAAGAATTGTTATAGTTAGACTTATCAAGTGATGAACCTGCGGAGAACATGTAAACCTTAGTTACTTTGATTAATTGATTTAACTCCAACATTCGAAGATGTTAGTTGTCTCCTTTAATTTCGCTATTTATTTTAATTTATTTATGAATAGAAACCTTTTTTTTTTATCATTTTTGCTTTCCAAGGAAGTAATTGACTGAACAATAGTAGTAATAAATTGAAGTTAAGTCTAAACTATTTTCCTCGTGGGAACGATTCCAACCTCACTAGTTGGGTTATTTACTTGACACGACCGCTTTACTTCTTATTCGAGAAGTAAGTTTGAGCATATCACACATATAAGAGAACATGGAATAAAGTCAATGATTGTCTTATCTCATACCATCTAAATGAATATCACAATGTGGGCATAGCCCTTACATCAATTCAATAAGACCATGTATAGGTTGTACAAAAGTACAATATTCAAATAACAAGGAAGGGAATACTAGAGTCTATAAGCTCATAACAAAATCCAAAGCTAGAGGATGACATTGCCCTCGAGAGTTGAGGACCTACCCTACTTGGACGAAATGAAGAATCCAAGCCTTCAACAATGATGCATTCCAAATGACCGAAACATAAAATATTTGGGGAAAAGGGAAGAAATTGGGGTTAGTACTACACATGTACTAAGTATGAGATCTTATGCACATACACAAGCAAAAGATACAAAAAGGGGCTTTTAGTCAATTCATGTCATTTTACTCCTTTAAGAACTTATGCACAACCAATAGTTAAGGAAGTCAAATGTATATCAAGACGCTTGAACCCATAATATCGTATACTCTATCACCAAGTAATATTATTACAAGCATGATTAAAAGTAATCACATAAATATCAAAGTAAGGTAACAAATCAGAAATTCCCATAGGGTCCACAAGTGCAATGACCAAGAAAAGCCCCATAACCCTACTTAATCAAGTCACCTAATAAGAACTATCATTAGTATCATACTTCACACAATATAACCTCTTAGATTCATAAATTCATATATTTAGTAATCAAAACCATTAAAGACCTTTTGCATGTTCATAATATTAACTTCCCAAAGCTCCCATCAAGGTAAACTAGTGCAAGGCATAGGTATATTCTCATACCCCTACCTAGGCTAAGTCAAACTCCTCAATTCACTTTAGTTAGTCTATGCTTCATTTTTTCATTTTAGTTTAGCGAACATTCGCTTTAACCGACATAGACCACATGAGCTAAATGTGGAATACGGTGTCATAAGACCTTACACCGATGGAAAGTGGTCTACCGGCCAAGGTAAAACCTAATATAAACATAGGTTTCTAGGTGGATCCACTAGATAGTATCCTATGATGGCAACATAGTTTATGGAGCTTGGGGGACCATGGAAATATCAACTCTACACCCTATATTGGGTCATGAGGCTATCCACTACGTGAAGACTGTAGTGAACCCTACCTTCCCTACTTAGGAAAGTGTCACTCCATCACCTACAAGATCACTCAGTGCTAAGCTAGATCCCTTTATTGAAATGTCTTTGAGTGTTCATTAACAACATAACTTAGTTTGAATTGTAGGGTATACCCCTTGTATAATAATCATCATTAATAGCTCAATAAGAATTGTATGAATATAAGTCCTTTCATCACAATTCATATAAGTGAGGTTAACACTTTAGCATTTCATAACATATTATGACAAATTGATAGTGTTCACCATCCTTATACCACATACACCTTGATCAACCTCACAACTTAGTCAAGACATTTCAATTCAACATATACCACCGTATAATCCTAGTACAAGGCATACTCCAAATGTAATATCATGATTTAATAACAATTAATCACAATTGGAAGTAAAGATAGAGATTCTAAGACTTACCAAGTATTCCTCATAGTCTATCATCAAGGTCTTACCATCAACCGATAACTCAACCCAACTTGGGGGAGTAACACCATCACACCATGATAACCAATAAGATAACAAGGCCAATTGCATCTCTATAACACAAGTCATCTTTAGATCACACCGTGAGACAAGGTACATAAACTAATTTCACATTATAATTCATAACCTAAATCACATCTTAAGAACTAGCATGATAGACCTATAGTTCATCTTAATTTAATCATAATAGTACTATAGGATAGTAATCCAATCAACAACCAACTCAACTGAATGATCACAATATAATATAGGTCAAGATCATTACCTAGGGTTAAGAATAGAGGATCGTATTCTTCAATTTAGACCAAACCATAAACAACTATCAAAAACAAGTTAAATTACATGTAAATCTACTCAACATAACCCTAAGAATTCATTAGTAACTCAATTCACTTCAATTTTGTAATTGAATGAAACCCATAAGAAAACTCAACTTTTTGAAATCTCTTTTGAAGGAACCCTTTGAGGAAAGGATCTCAAAGGTGAATAGAACCCATACCTTAATGTTTCTCAACAATTTTATGAAGAATCCACCATTTTACATCCCCCAATTCACCTTCCAAGCTAAGCTTCTATGGAGTCATCCAATTAGAGAGAGAAAGAAGAGAGAATGACTAGATTTTATTTTGAGAGTTATCTTTTGGTTATGAGGGTTGAGGGTATTTATAGTGGGACTAAATCAACTTAATTAGTCTTCCTTTAATACCCAATTACCCCTAAACCACTTAATTAATTAAATGAACTTAATTTAAAACGTGCAGGAATTTGCAGACCCCATCGATTAGACCTCGATCGACGAACCATGGTTCACGGACGGTCTGTCATGCACATCCGTAAGTCCGGTTAGAGACTGGTGCAGGCAAGGCTTTTCTTCAATTTTCTAGGTGTGGGACGACAGTGGCATCGACACCCCATCGATCCACACACGGACCGTAGCCTGCACCTCTGGATTCTGGTCGATGATCGCAAAAACTGTGCAGGTGAAGGGACCTTCTCCACTAGTCTAAATGTGGGACGACAGTAGCATCAACGCCCCTTCGATCCACAGGCCGTCGTCTGTCCCGTCGGTGCACACTACCAGGCAGTGCTGCATCAAACTGCAGGGGTCCTCTTCGAGGGCCCTTGGTTAGACCTAAGAGAGTCGTGCTCAGACATTTCAACCATGAAACATCTCAAACACATATTATCTACCTTTCCACCAACATCCGTAGAATTTTGACTCCTAAAACTTAGTCAAGTAGGCTTAGACATACTATCATCCCTTTGAACCAACTTCCCGGATGTTTTGGTTCTTAAATCTCCTAAATTACCTATATTCATTAAAAATGGACTTAGAAAAAATGTTTAGACTTTATGACACCTATGTTAGGCTTTACAATGAGTCTTGGATTTTCAAGGTGTTACGTTATCCCCCTCTAGGAACATTCGTCCCTGAATGACACTAAAATTCTTTTGAAGGAAAGAATAGACCCAAGACTAGCAGCCCAACAAAACATCAATATCAAATCTACACAAATCATGTCATTTCAACAAGGCAAATATCAAAACTCATATTACTACACATAAGGCTCAAAACATTCATCATGAGGCATTTCCCTCTCACAACACTTCTGGGCTCAACATACATTACATGAGTCAATCCAGCACAACGTTCAACTTAACAATATGCTACCTATCATTTCATGAATACTCATCATATTAAAATAAAACATAACTCAAAACAAGCAAAAACCAAAATTTCAAGTTTTAAATAGCAACACTACAATAACTTCACTGTAAGTTCTTTCAAAAATGCCTAATGTGGAAAACTTCAATCAAGAAACCACATATCCTTCTCATAATTATATAATTAAAAAAAATGGCTAAACTTAAATCTCAAAAAGATGAGGATAACAGGACTTCATATCGGCCTTGGCCTCCCATATAGCACCCTCAACTAATTGATTTCTTCGTAACACTTTTTAGATACAACTCTTTATTCCTAAACTTCTTGACGTGCCTATCAAGAATTTGAACCAGAACTTCCTCATAAGAGAGGTTATCCTTGACACCAAGACCCTTAATAGGAAGAATGGACTCGGGATTACCAATACACTTCTTCAACATATAGACATGGAAAACTAGATGAACCGAAGCCAATTCACTAGGAAGTTTCAATTCATAGGCAACCTAACCAACTCTTTGCAAGATTTCATAGGGACCCACTTAATGAGGACTCAACTTCCTTTTTTCTTTCCAAATCTAACCACCCCTTTCATTGGTGAAATTTTCAAATACACCTTATAACCTTCTTCAAACTCCAAATCCCTTTTCCTATGATCGGCATAAGAATTTTGCTGACTATAGGCCATTTGCAACCGGTTCCTTATGATATAAACCTTTTCCAAAGTCTTATAAATAAACTCGGGACCAAGAAGTAATGGCTCACCCACTTCAAACTATCCAAAAGGATACCTACACCTCCTACCATACAAGGCTTTATAGGGAACCATGGAAATGGATGAATGAAAACTATTATTATAGGCAAACTCCACCAAAGGTAAATGTTTATCCCAATTCCCTTTAAAATCAATAATGCACACCCTAAGCATATCTTCAAGGGTTTGTATAGTACGCTTTGTTGACCATCCATTTGGGGATGAAAAATGGTTCTCAACTTCATCGTAGTACCCAACAATTTTCGAAATTACCTCTAAAATCTAGATGTGAATTGTGCGCCCCGATCCGATACGATGGATAATAGAATGCCATGACGACACAATATCTCATCTAGGAAGATGCTTGCATAATATTACGCCAAATATGTAGACTTGACGGGAATAAAGCGAGCGGACTTAGTCAATCAATCCGCAATCACCCATATGGAATCATATGACTTTTGAGTCCGAGGTAGACTTACTACAAAGTCCATATTGATGTATTCCAACTTCCAAGTAGGAATTCAGATCTCTTGTAGTAAGCCACCTGACTTTTGGTGTTCGGCCTTTACTTGTTGGCAATTTGGACATTTAGCGACAAATTCCGCTATGTCCCTTTTTAGACCATCCTACTAATATATTTCCCTTAGGTCATGGTACATTTTTGTCGACACGGATGAATTGAGTAGTGGGACCCATGTGCTTCTTCTAAGATTCGATCCCTTAACCCATCTTCATCGGGAGCGCTTAGTCTCCCTTGGTACCTTAACACACCATCCCCCTAAGGAGAATGATTCATTTAAGTTGCCAAGAACCGATTCTTTCAACTCCATTAAGACTAAGTCAAAGTGTTGTTTGGACTTCACCTCAACCACTAAAATGACTCGGAGTCATGATGAACTATGGCCGTCGCTCCGGAGAACTCTCCAACCTCACCCCCAACCTAGCCTACATATGTACATCCCTTGCTAGGTCCTTTTTGTCTTCATCAAGATGAGATACACTACCCATAGTCATCCGACTTAGGGCATCCAACACTACATTAGCCTTGCTGGGGTGATAAAGGAAACTCATATCATAATCTTTCAACAACTCAAGCCACTTTCTTGGTTGGATATTCAAATCCTTTTGGGTGAACACATATTGGAGACTCTTATGATAGGTAAAAACATCAACATGAACCCCATACAAGTAATGCCTCCAAAATTTTCAAAGCAAACAACATGACCGCTAATTCAAGGTCATGAGTGGGATAATTTCTCTTATGTACCTTCAGTTTCCTAGAGGCATAAGCTATCACCTTCCCGTGTTGCATAAGTACACACCCAAAACCTACTCGAGATGCGTCATAATATACCACAAAACCCTTTGTACCCTTTATTAAGTTCAACACAAAGTAGAAATAAGCCTATCTTTCAACAATTGGAAGCTCTTCTCACATGCCTCTGACCACTCAAACTTTTCTCTTTTGGGTCAAAGTAGTCAAAGGAGACGCAATGGACACGAAACCATCCGTGAACCTCCGATAGTAACCCACTAAACCCAGAAACTCCTAATGTCTGACGGAGTTAAAGGTTTAGGCTAATTTTTCACCGCTTTCGTTTTACTTAGGTCTACTTCAACTCCCTCACAAGAAATGATGTGCCTAAGAAAAGTCATCGATCTCAACCAAAACTCACACTTACTATATTTGGCATACAATTGATGTTCTTTAAGGGTTTGCAATACTACCCTCAAATGACCCATATGATCATCCTCATTCTTCGAATATACAAAAATATCGTTAATGAAGACAATGACAAACGAATCTAGGTAATTTTGAAATACTCTATTCATTAGGTCCATAAATGCCGCCGGAGTATTGTGAGACCAAAAGACATGACCAAGAACTCATAATGCCCATACCTAGTACGAAAGGTCGTTTTTGGTATATCCTCCCCTCTCACCCTAAGTTGATGATACCCCGACCTCAAGTATATCTTTGAAAAGTAACTCGCCCCTTGGAGTTGGTCAAATAAGTCATCAATCCAAGGGAGAGGGTATTTATTTTTAATGGTGACCCTGTTGAGTTGACACTAATTAATACACATTCTCAAAGACTCATACCTATTTTTGAAAAATAACACCGGAGCACCCCATGGAGATATACCACGCCTTATAAAGCCTTTGTCAAGCAAATCTTTGAGTTGAGCCTTCAAATCCTTCAATTCGGTCGGAGCCATTCGATATGGAGGGATTGAAAAGGGATTTGTTTCTGCTAGCAAATCTATACCAAAATTAATTCCCACTAGGGAGGAATACCGGGAAGGTCATTAGGAAACACCTCCAGAAACTCACTCACTACGGGGTCCGACTCAATAGGAGGAATTTTAGAATTCAAATCTTGGACTCTTATCATGTGATAGACAACCCTTTGAGATCATTTTATATGCTTTTAGACAAGATATGATGCGAGATCTAGGAATAGAATCCCCTCTTCCACTAAACAACATGTTCATTTGGGAAGTTAAACCTCACCACTCTTGTCCTACAATCAATGGATACAAATGCATGTAACCAATCCATACCCAATATAATATCAAAATCAAGCATATCGAGTTTTACTAGATCCACATAAGAAACTCTATTGGTCAATGAAATAAGACAATTATGATAGACTCTTTTAGCAACAACCGACTCTCCCACCAGAGTAACATTAGAAAAGACTCATGCAAAATATCGGTTAAAGCATCAATTTTTTTTGTAGCTACTATAGGTGTAACAAAGGACAAAGTAGCACCCTGATCAAGTAAAGCATACACATCAAGAGTAAATATTTTTAACATACCGGTCACCACTTCTGGAGAGATCTCTTGCTCACCCATAGAACGAAGAGCATGGAAGCGGTTCTTCTTTGGATCATCACCAGAACCACTTGGCTATCCAACCTTCTCTTGCCCCTTAGTATTAGGACAGTCTCTCACCTTGTGCCCAACCTTTTCACAACCAAAGCATTTGTGTGACCCAAGGAGGCAAGAACCAAAATGCTTTCCACATTCATTATAAGATGGTTTATCAATTGACAAACTCTCATTCTTCCCCTTTTGGAATTTTTGCCTAGGGGCCTTTTCATCACTAGCCTTAGAAAATTTGGATGGAACATAATTTGAGAATCTCTTCTTTAATCTAGGCTTGTCTTGAATCTCAAGCGTATTCTTTGTTGCTCCACCCTCAAAGGACCTTTCCCTTTTTGTATCCCTATCCCATACCCCTACCTAGACTAAGCTAAACCCCTTAGGTCATATTAGTTAGAGTTCGATCCTTTAGTTTGTCTTACATTTTGGGAACATCTTGCCGTAATTGACATAGACCACATGAGCTAATGTGGAATCCGGTGTCATGGAACCCTACACTGAAAAAAGGAGAACTACTTGCCAAGGTAGTACCACAATATAAACATAGCACCTACGTGGATTTACTAGCTAGTATTCTTATGGGGGCGACATAGTTCAAGAACTAGGAGATATAGTTAGGACCCTCTTTATGGTATATGCATTATAGTCTCCAATATAAAGAGTACATTAGTGATCCTACCTTTTATATGTGGAAAGGTTCACTCGTCGCTCTAGTTCACTTGGTTCTAATCTAGAGTCCCTTTTTGAAATGTCTTTAATGTCTTTAATATTCATCATAGCTTATTGTGGGTCATATGGTCTAACCCTTGTATAAACATCATCATCATCATAGCTCAATAAGAATTGCATAATTATTGTCCTTTCATTACAATTCATATAGGTGAGATTAGCACATTAACATTTTCATATCATAAACATTTACATCTTAAGCTAACACCTCACAAATAATTGTCAATACATTTCAATTAAATATCATACCACCCTATCAATCCTAATACAAGTCATACTCCAATACAACATCATGACTTAATCACAATTAACCATAATTTTAAGTAAAGAACAGGGATCACAGGACTTACCAAGTCTCCTTTATAATCCATCATCAAGGTCTTACCATAAACCCTTAAATCAACCCACTTAGGATATAACATCATTATAATTCAATGACCAACATGGTAACAAGGCTAAAAGAATTACTAAATCACAATTTAATACTAGTTCATAACTTAAGACAAGATACTTAGGTCAATTCATAACATACTTTATAACCTACATCAACTTCTCAAGAACTAGCATTATAGGACTATAATTCATACTAATTATTCATAATTTATACAACAATATCATCTAATAGTAATTCAACCAATAACAAATTTAATTGAACCAATACAATATAATTCATATCAAGATCACAACTTAGGCTTAAGGAGTAAAGGTCATCTTCTATAAACTGGACCAAACCATCAAGATATATCATAATTAAGTTAGAATACATGTTACTATATTTATAATATCCACAATAAATCATAAAAAATTCAATTCATAACATCAATTTCGAGATTGGAGGAAACCCACTTGAAAACTCAATTTTTGAGATCAATTTGATGGAACTGTTTGAGGAAAGAGGTCTCAAAGGTGAAATAGATCCAATACCTTATTAATTGATGAATATTGATGGTGAAACTTGAATATTTGAAGCCCTTAAACACTCCCCTATCTTGGTATTCAATGGTGTACTTCACTAGAGAGAGAAAGAAGAGAGAAGGAAGAGAGTTTAGGTTCGTGAGTTATGAGAGTTTTAGATTATTCTAATGGGGTTTGGGTCTTTATATGGGGTGTTAATTAAATTAATTAGGCTTCCATTAACCCCTAAATAATGACCTAATACCTTAATTAATTAATTGGAACTAACTTAAAATGTGCAGCAAATTAGACCCCCACCAGACGAGACCCTGATCGACGGTCTCTGTGAGACAACGACCACAACACCCTCCGTCCTGTTGGTCCATTGTTTTGGTCAAAGACTGGTCCAAAAATATCGGGGAAAATTTCTAAGTGATAATAAACAAGGGAATCGAAGGCCCCATCGATTGACATACGGATCGTCGACTGCAAGTCGTTGGTCACACTGCCTTGGCAGTTCTTTGACCCCAAACACGATGGTCCTTCTCAAGGCCCTTGGTTTGTCCTTGGGGAGTCGTTCTAGGACGTTTTGAATATGAATAAACTCTAATACATGTTATACACCCTTCCACCAACTTTTATGAATTTCTGACTCCTAAAAGCTAGTCAAATAGGCTAAGACACGCTAGCACCTCCTTGAACTAGTTTCTGGACGTCATGGACGTTTTGGTTTCTAGACTTCCTAAATGACTTATATTCATTAAAATGTACCTTAAAACAGTGTATACACCTTATGACACTTATGTTAGGCACTAGAATACATCTTGTATTTTCGAAGTGTTACAATACCACTGTGTGGATTAATTAAATATATGGTAACATATGTACGTAAATTTAAAATATACGGTGAAAAATGTATTTTTTTTGTATCTTGTACTTATTTTCGAATTTTTTCTTTATAAAATATGTTTTAACAGTGTTCTCATTTGAACATTCTTGAAATGTCATCCGTGGAAACTTCTTTCATAAATTACATCAACCACATTCATTAATTACAAGTCTTCAAATTTTATCCTTTTTTCAAAAAATTTAAGTACTTGCAACTTTTCACATTCTTCAGAAATGCCTCTTCGTATTAATTATATTGAAATTATATTATTATATTTATAAGAATAATACAACTTAGGTCTTTTAATATAACTTTCTCCAAGATGGGAGGAAGAATAAGTTATCTTCGAAAATGACAATGAGGGAAAAAAACTACATTGAATCCCTTCCGAGGGAAATAGTTGCTGTTATCGTTGAAAGGGTCGCTTCCTACACCCTCAAAGATTTAATGAGGTTTAAACTAAGGTATGCATGCATTAATAAATTTTCGTTCTTTAATTTGATTTCTTGACCATTTGATTTGATTTCTCAGTTCCACGATCCTAAATGAAGTCGCTAATGAGCCTTCTGTATATTGGAAGGTAAATTTGCGCAGCATTGCAATGTTTTAATGGTTGTCTTCAATTTATCAAAGATGCACTTCTTTCATGGAAAAATGCATCGAATTGGTGAATTCAGAAGCTTTATATAGAAAAGGCCTGGTAACTTTAATGCTTTACGCATGTATTCACATTTTTATCAATGTATTTTGCATTTTAAATGTGTTATTTCTTCTTAAGTATGATTTTTTCAAGCGTGGCGATTCAAATGGATTGGGAATGCCTAAGCAAGCAACAGACGTTTGCCACCTTTGTGCAGGATATGTGCATGCCATAATTTCAAGTTTCAAAGGTGGTAGATATATGAGAGAAAACACAAGTTTCATTGCCAACATGAGTTTTCCATGGCTCAGAAGATGTCGATAGTATTTCTGGTGTAATATACATGGAGAGTTTCTAGAGGAACCTCATAAGATTTGAGAAAGAAGAATTTGTTGCACTGCTCATCCATTCTCTTATGCTCAATATCGTTGTGACTTATGTCGTTGTGATTTATAATTAGATGAAGTAGTTAAATTTATGGGGTACTTCCTAAATGAATAAAATTTGGTCGAAGTTGATATTTTTCCATTCTTAAATCACTGAAATTGTCAATTAGTGTAACGACCTGTTTAGTCGTTTTGAATAGCAGATTTTATTTCTGGAAAAACAGGCTGAGGCGACGGACCCCACGACGGACCGTCATGGGCACGACGGACCGTCGCAGGGTCTCGTTTTAAAACACTTAGAAAATCTGAAATTGGGTACTGAAAATCGACTCTCTGAACTTCGTAATGAAATGGCAGGACGGACCGTCACATGTGTGATGGACCGTCACAGAATCTTTGGTGGAAATTGCCTCTGAATCTTGCGACGACCTGCAGGACGGACCGTCGCAGGCACGACGGGCCGTCGCAGGCACGACGGGCCGTCGCAGGCACGACGGGCCGTCGCAGGTTGCGTAATCCCAGTATGGGTCGGATTTCTTTATACGTTTTAAGGGACGTTTTTGACTATTCCTGCTTTAATTATAAAGTTAGTGGGTAAATGTTAATAAGTCTAATTACTTGGGGGTTAAAAGAGGTAACCTTAAGTTAATTTGTGGGTTATTATTGCCATCTTTTATTCTTAATTATACTAATTAGGGTAAAAGAAAGAGGGTTGGAATAAAGAAAATAGAAAAAACAAGAAGAGAGAGAGGGGGTCGATCGAGAAGGGGAAAGCACAAAGCTTTGGAGAAAATTTGCTTGATTGATCACTAATCTTCGGTGGAGGTAGGTTATGATTTTTATGCTATTTGATAGTAAACTCTTAATAACGAATGATATGTATTGATAATATTGTAAACCCTGCTATGTGCTTAATTGTATGCTTGCATGATGTAATTATATAATTGTGATTATATAAGCATGATGAAGTTATTGAATCCCAAATCTTGCAAAACCCTAATCTCTTTGTTAATGATGAGGCCTTGGTATAAAAGAAGGCGTGATGAACTAAAATAATGAGATTGATGATGCCTTGGTAAGAAAGAAGGCTTGATGAATTTATAGAAGGAGATTAGGGGATTGGGTGTCACGAACCGACACGTAGATTTAGGGATCGGGTGTCACGAACCGACATGTAGATTTAGGGGATCGGGTGTCACGAACCGACACGTAGATTTAGGGGATCGGGTGTCATAAACTGACACGTAGATTTACGGGATCGGGTGTCACGAACCGACCCGTAGATGTAGGGGATCGGGTGTCACGAACCGACACGTAGATTTAGGGGATCGGGTGTCACAAACTGACACGTAGATTTAGGGGATCGGAGTGTCACGTTCCGACACATAGTAGTAGGGGATCAGAGTGTCACGTACCGACACAAGAGGATTAATGAATATGAGGGAGCGGAGTGTCACGTACCGACACAAGAGAAATAAAGATAATGAATCTTGAAAGATGTTAATATACTCAATCCAATGAACGTAATTCCCAAATGAGTATGGTATTGAGGCTTGAGTCCTCGTGTGTGAACTTGATGGTAATTGTTAATGATATAGTACTTGCTGTTGCTACATGTTGAGTATTATAGTTGATTTTATGATATTACTTGGTATATATTGATCTCTATTTTGAGTTGGCCGATGATATCTACTCAGTACCCGTGTTTTGTACTGACCCCTACTTTTATGTTTTCTTCTTATTTATTTGTGGAGTGCAGCAAACGTGCCGTCATCTTCGACTCAACAGTAACTCTAGCCAGTCTTCATTACTTCGGATATCAGGGTGAGCTAATGCTTCTAGCTTGGACTGGATCTTTCTCTTCACGTCTTGATGCCTTGAAGTTCCGGCATGGACTAGCTTTTATGCATTTTTTAGCTTCTTAGAAACTCTTAGATTTAGTAATTTGAAGTAGATGTTCTTGTGATGATGACTTCCAGATTTTGGGTAAATAATAGTTATTGAATTGGTTTTTATTAATGAGTTTAAGTCTTCCGCATTACTTTATGTTGATATTACATTGAAATGTTAAGGTTTAGATTGGTTGGTTCGCTCGCATAGGAGGGTAAGTGTGAGTGCCAGTCGCGACCCGGTTTTGGGTCGTGACAATT
>NC_090811.1:14681464-14691464 GCF_036512215.1 Solanum lycopersicum | reverse complement strand
AATGATTTGAGAGCCTCATGAATAGCAAGCTGGCTTCACTGCCTGTGGATAGAGGTGGAGCTTCTAAAACTTGTTAATGAAGTGGAGTTTTTGGAATGTGAGGGGCTTGAATAAGAGGTATAAGCAGAAAGAGATAAAGCTGTTTTTACAGCTTAACAAAGTTTCCTTAGCAGGGTTAATTGAAACTAGAGTGAAAGAGGTAAATGCAAAATCTACAATTAATGGTATAGCTCCAGGATGGAAAAGTCTAAACAATTACAAGGAGGCTGATAATGGGAGAACTTGGATTATATGGGATGAAAGTTGGTATGATGTTAAGCTAATAACTAGTTCAGCTCAGATGATACATTGTCATATAAATGAAAGAAGTAAAGGGTATCAGTTTAATCTCACAGTAGTATATGGATTTAATACTATAGAGCAGAGGAAGAGTTTATGGACTGATATGAACACGATGGTTCAAAATGTTACACAACCATAGATCATAATAGGAGATTTTAATGCTCTTTTGTCACCCAAGGATAGACTAGCTGGAGCTCCTGTTAATTTGAATGAGATAAAGGATTTTGCAGACTGTGTCAAGGTTATGGGCATTAATGAATTACGATGGAAAGGTAGTTACTATACTTGGAATAATAAGCAGATTGGTAATTCTAGAATCTCAAGCAGGATTGATAGAGCCTTTGGGAATGATGCATGGATGGATAAATGGGTCATGTTATTTTAGAATATGGTAATCCAGGAGTTTCAGATCATAGCTCAATGCAACTGTTACTTCATCAAAATTACCAACAGGTAAGAGCAAGTTTTAAGTTCTTTAATGTATGGATTGAACATGAATCTTTCTTAGAACTGGTGGAGAAAGTGTGGAAGCAGGAGAAAGGAAGGGATGCAATGAAGATGGTGTGGTACAAGTTGAAGGCTCTTCAGCCTGTCTTGAAGCAGCTGAATAGGAGAGAGTTTAAATATATAGGCAAGCAGATTGAGGAAGCTAGAAATGATCTTCCAGATATTCAAATCAGCTTTGTAACCAAGCAAATGATGATTTAGTTACTAAAGAAAAAGAACTCCTAACAAAACTTGAAAAGTAGTCTTTGATTGAGGAAAGTGCTCTTAGGCAAAAAGCAAGAGCAAAATGGATTAAGCTGGGGGATGCAAACAACAAATATTTTAGCTCTATGATAAAGGAGAGAAATCATAAAAAGCATATTAGAAGTTTGATTTCAATAGATGGAAGGATGTTGTATGAACCCCAAGAGATTCAAGCTGAGTTTTTATTATTTTACAAAAGTCTAATGGGCACAACAACATATAATCTTCAAGCTATTAATGTTCAGGTGATGAAAATGGGGCTTGTTTTGTCAAGACAACATATAATTCAACTTTGTGCAACAATAACTGATCAGGAGATAGCTGAAGCTTTGAAGTCTATTGGGAATGAAAAGGCTCAAGGTATTGATGGTTACAATTCTCTATTCTTTAAGTATACATGGAAGATTATTGAACATGATGTCATTGATGCTGTCAAGAGTTTCTTCACAACAGGGAAACTGTAACGACCTGTTTAGTCGTTTTGAGCAGCAGACTTCAATTCTGGAAAAACTGGCAGAAGCGACGGACCCCACGACGGACCGTCATGGGCATGACGGACCGTCGCAGGGTCTCATTTCAAAACACTTAGAAAATCTGAAATTGGGTACTGAAAATTGACTCACTGAACTTCGTGACGGAATGGCAGGACGGACCGTCACAGGTGTGACGGACCGTCACAGGTGTGACGGACCGTCACAAACTCTTAAGAGAAATTGAGTCTCTGAACTCTGTGACGGGCAGCAGGATGGACCGTCGCAGGCGCGACGGGCCGTCACAGACTGCGAAATCCCAGTCTGGGTTGGATTTCTTATTACGTTTTAAGAGACGTTTTGGACTATTCCTACTTTAATTATAAAGTTAGAGGGTTAATGTTAATAAGTCTAATTACTTGGGGGTTAAAAGAGGTAACCTTAAGTTAATTAGTGGGTTATTATTGCCATCTTTTCTTCTTAATTATATACTAATTAGGTAAAAGAAAGAGGGTTTTGAATAAAGAAAATAGAAAGAACAAGAGAGAGGGGGAGAATCGAACGAGGAAGAAAGAAGAACAAAGCTTTGGGAAATTGCTTGCTTGATCACTAGTCTTCGGTGGAGGTAGGTTATGGTTTTCATGATTTCATAGTAAACTCTTAATAGAGAATGATACGTATTGATAGTATTGTAAACCCTGCTATGTGCTTAATTGTATGCATGCATGAACGTGATTATATAATTGTGATTATATTAAGCATGATAAAGTTATTGAATCCCAAATCTTGATAAAAGCCTAATCTCTTTTTAATAATGATGCCTTGGTAAGGGAGAAGGCTTGATGAACTAAAGTAATGAGATTGATGATGCCTTGGTAAGGGAGAAGGCTTGATGAGTTGATAGAATGAGATTAGGGAATCGGGTGTCACGAACCGACACGTAGATTTAGGGGATCGGGTGTCACAAACCGACACGTAGATTTAGGGGATCGGGTGTCACGAACCGACACGTAGATTTAGGGGATCAGGTGTCACAAATCGACACGTAGATTTAGGGGATCGGGTGTCACGAACCGACACGTAGATTTAGGGGATCGGGTGTCACGAACTGACACGTAGATTTAGGGGATCGAGTGTCACGAACCGACACGTAGATTTAGGGGATCGGAGTGTCACGTACCGACACAAGAGGATTAATGAATATGAGGGAGCGGAGTGTCACGTACCGACACAAGAGAAATAAAGATAATGAATTTTGAAAGATGTTAATATACTCAATCGAATGAACATAATTCCCAAATGAGTATGGTATTGAGGCTTGAGTCCTCCTGTGTGAACTTGACGGTAATTATTAATGATATAGTACTAGTTGTTGCTACATGTTGAGTATCATGGTTGATTTTATGATATTATTGGTATATATTGATTTCTATTTTGAGTTGGCCGATGATATCTACTCAGTACCCGTGTTTTGTACTGACCCCTACTTTTATGTTTTCTTCTTTGTTATTTGTGGAGTGCAGCAAACGTGTCGTCGTCTTCAACTCAACAGTAATTCTAGCCAGTCTTCGTCACACCGGATCTTCAGGGTGAGCTAACGCTTCTAGCTTGGACTGGATCTTCTCCTTCATGTCTTGATGCCTTGAACTTCCGGCATGGACTAGCTTTTATTTGTTTTAGTTTCTTAGAATACTCTTAGTTTAGTAATTTGATCATAGATGTTCTTGTGGTGATGCCTTCCAGTTTTTGGGGATAATAATAGTTATTGATTTTATTAATGAGTTTAAGTCTTCCGCATTACTTTCTGTTGATATTATATTGAAATGTTAAGGTCTAGATTGGTTGGTTCGCTCACATAGGAGGGTAAGTGTGGGTGCCAGTCGCGGCCAGGATTTGGGTCGTGACAAACTTGGTATCAGAGCATTACGTTCGTTGGTCTCATCACACAAGAACGAGTCTAGTAGAGTCTTATGGAACGGTAGGGGGACGCCTTTACTTTTATTTGAGAGGCTATAAGACTTTAGGAAAATTCCATTCTTTCTTTCTTTATTTCGTGCTATAACTTGGGTCCAATTGGTATCTAGGTGATACAAATTTGTATCTGACCATCTTCACTCTATTTTGCAGATGTTTAGAACTAGAGCAACGACTATGCCAACACCAACACCAGCACCAGCGGGACAGGGTGCGTCTGAGCCAGCCACTGGGGCTGTAGCTCGAGGAAGAGCAGCGGCAAGAGGCCGTGGTAGAGGTCGTGGGAGGACGTCCTCTAGGGGAAGAGGACGAGCACCTAGCCCATCTGATACTAGGGCGGTGACTCCTCCACCGACTGAAGAAGTAATAAGAGAAGGGGAGGATGGGGAAAATGAACAAGTGCAGAATGAGGGATTGCCACCCCAACCTACCCCAGAGATGATCAATCGGGTTCTCGCTTATCTTAGTGGGTTGCCTGATCAAGGTCAGGCACCTCCAGTGTTTTCTGCACCAACACCTCCATTTTCAAAGGTACAACATGCAGCCACTATGGCTCCTCGTATGGATGCTTCATTGGACATAGGCACGTTTCCACGTCTGACTACTGGGCCTATAATGACAAATGATCAACATGAACTTTTCTGTAAGTTCTTGAAATTGAAACCTCCAGTCTTCAAGGATGCTGAATCTGAGGATGCTTACGATTTTCTGGTTGACTGTCATGAGCTACTACACAAGATGGGTATAGTAGAACGGTTTGGTGTTGAGTTCGTGAGTTATCAGTTTCAAGGAAACGCCAAAATGTGGTGGCGGTCACATATTGAGTGTCAACCAACAGAGGCACCACCTATGACTTGGGCCTCATTCTCTAGTTTGTTTATGGAGAAGTATATCCCCCGGACTTTGAGGGATAGGAAAAGGGATGAGTTCTTGAGCCTAGAGCAAGGTAGGATGTCGGTCAATGCATATGAGGCTAAGTTTCGTGCACTACCCAGATATGCCACCCAACTTTGTTTCAGTCCATAAGAGCGGATTCGTCGTTTTGTGAAGGGGTTGAGGTCAGAGTTGCGGATTTCAGCCTTACAGGTAGCGGCTACGGCAAAATCCTTCCAAGAAGTGGTAGATTTCATGGTAGAGGTGGAAGGAGTGAAGCCAGATGAATTCACCATGGCATCGACATCAAAGAGGTTTCGAAAGGGAGGTGAGTTTAATGGTTCTTACTCTAGAGGACAGGGTTTCGGAGGTTACTCAGTTCGACCCATTCAGTCTTCACTACAGGCTGTAGTTGGGGGTCCACCTCAGACCGGTCAACACTTCTCTGAGAGACCTATGCTTGACACTAGAGAGTGTTATGGATGTGGGGAGACTGGACATATTAGGAGAAATTGTCCAAAACAGAGTTATAGACCCCCAATGGCTAGAGGTAGAGGTGGTCATGGTAGAGGCCGTTATTCTGGAGGACGTGGTGGTCGAGGTAATGGTGGTCACCAAAATGGTCGAGGTGATGGGCAAACTGGAGCCACTACATCACAACATGGTAGGGGCAATGGACAGACAAACGATAGGGACCATTGTTACGCTTTCCCTGGGCGGTCTGAAGCGGAGGCATCTGATGCTGTCATCACAGGTAATCTTCTGGTTTGTGATTGCATGGCTTCTGTATTGTTTGATCCTGGATCCACATCTTCTTATGTATCTTCCTCATTTGCTAATGGTCTAAATCTACATTGTGAATTACTTGATATACCTATTCGTGTTTCTACTCCGGTGGGTGAGTCTGTGGTAGTTGAAAAGGTATATAGGTCTTGTTTGGTGAACTTTGTGGGGAGCAACACTTATGTAGATTTGGTTATCTTAGAAATGGATGATTTTGATGTAATTCTGGGTATGACTTGGCTTTCTCCACAATTTGCGATCTTGGATTGTAATGCTAAAACGGTGACGTTAGCCAAGCCCGGGACAGATCCGTTAGTGTGGGAAGGTGACTACACTTCCAATTCGGTGCGTATCATCTCCTTTCTTCGTGCTAAGAAAATGATTAGTAAAGGGTGTTTAGCTTTCTTGTCACATCTCAAGGATGACACTACCCAAGTACCTTCGATTGAGTCGGTTTCAGTGGTCCGTGAGTTTCTGGATGTGTTCCCTGCAGATCTTCCTGGTATGCCACCGGATAGGGATATTGACTTCTGTATTGATCTTGAACCGGGTACTAGCCCCATTTCTATACCCCCTTATAGAATGGCTCCCGCGGAGTTAAGAGAGTTAAAGGCACAACTTCAAGAGTTATTGAAAAAAGGCTTCATTAGACCAAGTGCATCCCCTTGGGGTGCTCCGGTTTTGTTTGTGAAGAAGAAGGATGGGAGTTTTCGGATGTGCATAGACTACCGGCAGTTGAACAAGGTAACCATAAAGAACAAGTATCCTCTTCCTCGCATTGATGACTTGTTCGATCAGTTACAAGGTGCTTGTGTCTTCTCTAAGATTGATTTGAGATCCGGTTATCATCAATTGAAAATACGGGCAACGGATGTGCCAAAGACTGCTTTTAGAACCAGGTATGGGCATTACGAATTTGTAGTGATGTCTTTTGGTCTTACGAATGCCCCTGCTGCTTTCATGAGCTTGATGAACGGGATTTTTAAGCCATATCTGGATCTATTTATGATCGTATTTATTGATGATATACTGATATACTCTAAAAGTAAGGAGGAACATAAAGAACATTTGAGAAGGGTATTGGAAATGTTGAGGGAGAAAAAGCTTTATGCCAAATTCTCCAAATGTGAGTTTTGGCTAGATTGAGTGTCCTTCTTGGGACACGTGGTTTCTAAGGATGGAGTGATGGTGGATCCTTCTAAGATTGAGACAGTGAAGAATTGGGTAAGACCTACTAATGTGTCAGAAATAAGGAGCTTTGTTGGGTTAGCTAGCTACTACCGTCGATTTGTCAAGGGATTCTCTTCCATTGCTTCCCAATTGACGAACTTGACTAAGCAAAATGTTCCATTCGTATGGTCGGATGAGTGTGAGGAATGCTTTCAGAAGCTCAAGACTCTGTTGACTAGCGCACCAATTCTCACCTTGCCAGTGGAAGGTAAGAATTTCATTGTCTATTGTGATGCATCCTATTCGGGTTTGGGTGCAGTGCTAATGCAAGAGAAGAATGTGATTGCTTATGCTTCAAGACAATTAAAAGTGCATGAACGTAACTATCCAACTCATGATTTGGAATTGGCCGCGGTAGTGTTTGCATTAAAGCAATGGAGACACTATTTATATGGGGTTAAGTGTGAGGTCTATACGGATCATCGTAGCCTACAATATGTCTTTACTCAGAATGATTTGAACTTGAGACAGAGGAGATGGATGGAAATACTGAAGGACTACGACATCACTATTTTGTATCATCCGGGGAAGGCGAATGTTGTAGTGGATGCTTTAAGTAGAAAGGCGGGAAGCATGGGAAGTCTAGCTCACTTGCAAGATTCTAGACGCCCATTGGCTAGAGAAGTTCAGATTCTTGCTAACGACCTTATGAGATTAGAAGTAAATGAGAAGGGAGGATTTTTAGCTTGTGTGGAGGCAAGATCTTCCTTCCTTGACAAGATTAAGGGAAAGTAGTTTAATGATGAAAAATTGATCCGGATCCGAGATAAAGTGTTGCAAGGAGAGGCTAAAGAAGTGACAATCGATGAGTAAGGTGTTTTGAGGATTAAGGGAAGGGTATGTGTACCCCGCATCGATGATTTGATCAATACTATTCTGACAGAGGCTCATAGTTCAAGGTATTCGATACATCCGGGTGCAACCAAGATGTACCGTGACCTAAAACAACATTTTTGGTGGAGAGAATGCCCATTCCTGAATGGAAGTGGGAAAGGATTGCAATGGATTTCGTGGTTGGTCTTCCAAAGACATTGGGAAAGTTTGATTCTATTTGGGTAATTGTTTATAGGTTAACTAAGTCTGCTCACTTCATTCCGGTCAAGGTGACTTACAATGCAGAGAAGTTAGCCAAAATTTACATCTCGGAAGTGGTGCGATTGCATGGGGTTCCACTCTTCATTATATCAGATAGAGGTACGCAGTTTACTTCTAAGTTTTGGAAAACATTGCATGAGGAATTGGGTACTAGGTTTGACCTTAGTACTGCGTTCCATCCTCAGACCGATGGTCAGTCTGAGAGAACGATTCAAGTGTTGGCGGATATGCTTAGCGCATGTGTGATAGAGTTTGGTGGCCATTGGGATAGCTTCTTACCCTTAGTGGAGTTTTCCTACAATAATAGCTATCACTCAAGCATTGATATGGCTCCATTTGAAGCATTGTATGGTAGGAGATGTAGGTCCCCCATTGGTTGGTTTGATGCATTCGAGGTTAGACCTTGGGGTACTGATCTTTTGCGGGATTCGATAGAGAAGGTGAAATCTATTCAAGAAAAGCTTCTAGCGGTGCAAAGTAGGCAAAAAGAATATGCAGATCGAAAGGTTAGAGACTTAGAGTTCATGTAGGGTGAACAAGTCTTGTTGAAAGTTTCGCCAATGAAAGGGGTGATGCGGTTTGGTAAAAGGGGTAAGCTCAGTCCAAGGTATATTGGACCATTTGAAGTACTTAAGCGAGTAGGGGAGGTGGCTTATGAGTTAGCCTTGCCTCCAGGGCTGTCCGGAGTACATCTGGTATTCCATGTGTCGATGTTGAAAAGATACCATGGGGATGGAAACTACATTATCCGTTGGGATTCAGTTCTGCTTGACGAGAATTTGTCTTATGAGGAGGAACCTGTTGCCATTCTAGATAGGGAAATTCGCAAGTTGAAGTCAAGGGAGATTGCATCCATCAAGGCGCAATGGAAGAATCAGCCGGTTGAAGAAGCAACTTGGGAGAAGGAGGTCGATATGCGAGAAAGATACCCACACCTGTTTACAGATTCAGGTACTCCTTTTCGCCCTTGTTTTCCTTTTTGTGATCGTTCAGGGACGAACGATGGGTAAATTTGTATCTATTGTAACGACCTGTTTAGTCGTTTTGAGCAGCAGACTTCAATTATGGAAAAACTGGCAGAAGCGACGGACCCCACGATTGACCGTCATGGGCACGATGGACCGTCGCAGGGTCTTGTTTCAAAACACTTAGAAAATCTGAAATTGGGTACTGAAAATCGACTCTCTGAACTTCGTGACGGAATGGCAGGACGGACCGTCACAGACTCTTCAGAGAAATTGAGTCTCTGAACTCTGTGACGGGCAGCAGGACGGACCGTCGCAGGCGCGACGGGCCGTCACAGACTGCGAAATCCCAGTCTGGGTCGGATTTCTTATTACGTTTTAAGGGACGTTTTGGACTATTCCTACTTTAATTATAAAGTTAGAAGGTTAATGTTAATAAGTCTAATTACTTGGGGTTAAAAGAGGTAACCTTAAGTTAATTAGTGGGTTATTATTGCCATCTTTTCTTCTTAATTATATACTAATTAGGGTAAAAGAAAGAGGGTTTTGAATAAAGAAAATAGAAATAACAAGAGAGAGAGGGAGAATCGAACGAGGAAGAAAGAAGAACAAAGCTTTGGGAAATTGCTTGCTTGATCACTAGTCTTCGGTGGAGGTAGGTTATGGTTTTCATGCTTTCATAGTAAACTCTTAATAGAGAATGATATGTATTGATAGTATTGTAAACCCTGCTATGTGCTTAATTGTATGCATGCATGAACGTGATTATATAATTGTGATTATATTAAGCATGATAAAGTTATTGAATCCCAAATCTTGATAAAAGCCTAATCTCTTTTTAATAATGATGCCTTGGTAAGGGAGAAGGCTTGATGAACTAAAGTAATGAGATTGATGATGCCTTGGTAAGGGAGAAGGCTTGATGAGTTGATAGAATGAGATTAGGGGATCGAGTGTCACGAACCGACACGTAGATTTAGGGGATCGGGTGTCACAAACCGTCACGTAGATTTAGGGGATCGGGTGTGACGAACCGACACGTAGATTTAAGGGATCAGGTGTCACGAATCGACACGTAGATTTAGGGGATCGGGTGTCACGAACTGACACGTAGATTTAGGGGATCGGGTGTCACGAACCGACACGTAGATTTAGGGGATCGGGTGTCACGAACCGATACGTAGATTTAGGGGATCGGTTGTCACGAACTGACACGTAGATTTAGGGGATCGGAGTGTCACGTACTGACACAAGAGGATTAATGAATATGAGGGATCGGAGTGTCACGTACCGACACAAGAGAAATAAAGATAATGAATCTTGAAAGATGTTAATATACTCAATCGAATGAACATAATTCCCAAATGAGTATGGTATTGAGGCTTGAGTCCTCCTGTGTGAACTTGACGGTAATTGTTAATGATATAGTACTAGTTGTTGCTACATGTTGAGTATCATGGTTGATTTTATGATATTATTGGTATATATTGATTTCTATTTTGAGTTGGCCGATGATAT
>NC_090811.1:14671464-14676464 GCF_036512215.1 Solanum lycopersicum | reverse complement strand
ATCATAAAATCAACTACAATACTCAACATGCTGCATTTACAATTACCATAACCCTTGGTCACAACACCAAGCACATCAATGAGGACTCACGCCTCCCCATCATACTCATTTGGGAATTAGGTTCATTAAATTGGGTATATTAACATATTTCAAGATTCATTCTCTTTCCTAATCCTGGTGCCGGAACGTGACACTCCGATCCTCAAATACTATCCTGGTACCGGAACGTGGCACCCGATCCATATACTATCCTGGTGTCGGAACGTGACACTCCGATCCTCATATACTATCCTGGTACCGGAACGTTGTACCCGATCCATATACTATCCTGGTGTCGGAACGTGACACTCCGATCCTCATATACTATCCTGGTACCGGAATGTGGCACCCGATCCTCATATACTATCCTGGTACCGGAACGTGGCACCCGATCCATATACTATCCTGGTGTCGGAACATGACACTCCGATCCTCATATACTATCCTGGTACCGGAACGTGGCACCCGATCCCCTAATCTCACTACTTTCGTTCATCAAGCCTTCTTTTATACCAAGGCATCATCATTAATAAAGTAGATCAGGGTTTTTCAAGATTTAGGATTCAATAGCTTCATCATGCTTATTTTATCACAATTATATAATCACATTCATGCAAGCATACAATTAAGCATATCGAAGGGTTTACAACACTACCCAATACATATCATTCGCTATTAAGAGTTTACTACGAATAGCATAAAAACCATAACCTACCTCCACCGAAGATTAGTGATCAAGCAAGCAAATTCCCCAAAGCTTCGTTTTTCCTCTCTCGATCAATCGTTCTCCCTCTCTCTGTTCTTTCTGTTTTTCTTATTCAAACCCTTTTTCTTTTACCCTAATTAGCATATAATTAAGTATAAAAGATGACGAATTAACCCATTAATTAATTTAAGGTTACCTCCTTTAACCCTCAAGAAATTGGGTTATTAATATTCAACCACTAACTTTATAATTATAAGCAGGAATAGTCCAAAACGCCCCTTAAAACATTTAACAGAAATCCAACCCAGCCTGGGATTACGCAGTCTGTGACAAGCTGTCGTGCCTGCGACGGTCCGTCCTGCTGAGTCATCACAGAGTTCAGAGACTCAATTTCATCACAGGGTCTGTGACGGTTCGTCGTGCCCACGACGGTCCGTCCTTCCATGTCGTCACGAAGTTCAGAGAGTCGATTTCAGTACCCAAATTTCAGAATTCTAAGTGTTTTAGAACGAGACCCCCACGACGGTCCGTCGTGCCCATGACGGTTTGTCGTGGGATCCGTCGACTTAGCCAGTTTTTCCAGAAATAAAATCTGCTGCTCAAAACGACTAAACAGGTCGTTACAAGTTAAGTCTAAACTATTTTCCTCGTGGGAACGATCCCAACCTCAGTAGTTGGGTTATTTACTTGACACGACCGCTTTACTTCTTATTTGAGAAGTAAGTTAGAGTGTATCAAATTTTGGCGCCGCTGCCAGGGAAAGTAGCTTTTAGATTAACTTAAACTTATTACTATAGTTTAGTTGATATTTTGTTGATTTTACTTTGTTTTATTATTTTTGATTTGTGCAGAACCAACCTCCTTGTATGCCAAATACACGGAGAGAAAGAGAACAATTGTTTCCCTACGATCACGAATTAGAGCGTACACTATGCAACATGAATCGAAACTTGGGAATTAATGATGATGATCCAAACTAGAACATCCCAGCTCCGGTTGATGTTCATGGTCAGTTGTTACCTAATGGTCAGGGTGAACACCAACAGAGGGGACAAAATCCCGCTCCACGGCCCCAAGCATACTACAGAGGCTATGACAACATAGTAGACTCTGATGGACCACTTGTCTTGCCTCCTTTACCACCAGGCCATACTTTTGTGGTAATTAGTAGCCTAATGCAAATTCTCACTGCCCGAGGTTTGTTTTCAGGGCTACCTTCTGAGGATCCACATGCCCATATAGCTAAGGTAAGGGCAGTGTGTAACAGTTGTATAGGGAGGCCTGACTTGGACTTAGATGTAATAGGGCTTAGAGTGTTTCCTCTCTCACTGACGGGAGAGGCTGCTATATGGTTCACTGACCTTCCTTACAACTCAATTTTCACTTGGGACCAACTAAGGGGTGTCTTCTTAGCACGCTACTATCCGGTCTCCAAGAAACTAAACCACAAAGAAAGAGTGAACAACTTTGTGGCACTACCAGGAGAGTCAGTTAGTAGTTTTGGGATAGATTCACCTCATTCTTGAGAAGTGTCCCAAATCACTGCATAGATGATGAGTCACTGAAGGAATACTTCTATCGGAGACAGGATGATAATAATAAAGCGGTGTTGGACACTATAGCAGGTGGATCTTATGGAGAGTGTCCTTATGCTGAGATTGCTGAAAAATTAGAGAAAATATCTCGGAACAATAAAGCTTGGAGTACTAGGAAAACATATACCAGGAGAAATACCTTCGCAGTACAGGCCACTCACATCCCAGCCACAGATGAAATTCGTGAAGAAATGTCTCAGATGAGAACTGAGCTTGGGTTGGTACTAAACATATCACTGGAGGTACAGAAAAGATAAATGCAGTCAACTACTTGTCGAAACCACCGCCACCTAATGATAAATGCTATTATGCGGAGGAAACCTATGCAGTAAATGAGCAGGTGGGGGGTTTCCGGCCGAGCGCCCAAGGCTCAAATCAGGATAATTGGCGCCAAGGTCAAGGGAACCAAGGTCGGATCCATGGTAACTACAACAGTGAGGGTCATTATGTCCGAGATGGAAACTACAACCGCGACAACCACTTCAACAAGGGTAACTACGGTAATAGAAATAATAGGAATGGGCCCTATGTCCCTCCTCAAAATCGTAAAGTTACTCCTAGGGATGGTGGAGATAGTATGGCGCGAGTTGAGGATATGTTGCACAAAATGATGAGGAGGTTCGATGCTAGTGATAAGCACATTAAAGAGTTAAGGTGTGATTTGGCAGGTATTGGGCAAAAAGTCGATACACATGCAATATCGATTAAGCAAATCGAGTTGCAAATGGACCAATTATCTGCGACTGTGAAAACACGGCAACCGGGCAATCTTCCTAGCAACACTGTCCAATATCCAAAAAATGATGCACACTCAATCACCACTCGTGGTGGCAAGCAAACCATTGACCCACCTATGCCATCTAATGAGGAAAAAGTGAGAAATTATGATGATAAGATGGTAAGGGGTAGTAGTGAAGCAGAAGAGAGCACTGGAAAAGATGAAGAAGTCCCTATGAAGGTAATTCCCATGCCTAGACCACCACTACCCTTCCCTCAGAGATTAGTGAAAAAGATCGAGGATGGTAAATATCGGCGTTTTATAACAATGTTGAAGCAGCTTTCTATCAATGTCCCTTTGGTAGAAGCTCTTGAACAAATGCTCGGTTATGCCAAGTTTCTGAAAGATCTGGTTACAAAGAAAAGATCGGTCACTTTCGAGGATGATGATAGACTGCAGCATTGTAGTGTTATTGCTACAAGATCTCTCGTACAAAAGAAAGAAGATCCGGGTGCGTTCACAATTCCTTGTACAGTCGGGTCATTACATTTTACGAAAGCATTATGTGATCTGGGGGCAAGCATAAATCTCATGCCCCTCTCGATTTACAAGAAGTTGGGTTTGGGTGACCCAAAACCCACTGCGATGCGGCTACTGATGGCTGATCGAACAGTGAAAAGGCTTATAGGGATACTCCATGATGTGCTAGTAAAAGTGGAGTCATTCATATTTCTGGCAGATTTTGTTATTCTTGATTGTGAAGTCGATTTTGAAGTGCCTATTATTCTTGGGAGGCCATTCCTTGCTACAGGTAGAGCCGTAGTTGATATGGAAAAGGGGCAGATGAAATTTCGATTGAATAATGAATAAGCGACCTTCAACGTTTGTAGGACCATGAGGCAGAGTGGTGAGCTCCAATCAGTATCATCCATATCCCACAAAGAAAAAATGAAGAAGGAGAATGAAGAAAAAAGTGCAAAACAAGAGTTTATGGTTGGGGATTTGGTACTTTTAGATAGATCTGGGTTGCCTTGTCTTCTGGGCAAGCTCAAGTCCAAACAGACTGGCCCTTACTTTATCACTCAAGTATTCCCTCATGGAGCAGTTGAGATAAAAATCAAGGAGGGAGTGCGGTTTAAGGTGAATAGAGAACGAATAAAAATCTATTTTGGGCATACTGCATCAGTGAATGAAGTGACAGAGGCATACCATCTTGATGAAGGCTGAGTAATCAAGTGTCCTCAGTCGTGCCGCGACGTTAAATCAGGCGCTTGTTGGGAGGCAACCCAATACTTATAGTTTTTTTCTTTCTAGTAATGGTAGCATTTTCTACTAATGGGTTTTTAATTTGCAGGCACATCACTAGGAAATTCTGCAGAAAATTACTCTGCAGCAGTCACTGACGGATACAGCGACGGACCGTTTCAACAGTGACAGACCGTCGCATGAATCCATCGTGCCAGGTGCGTCTTTCTGTTACTTTCAAACTAGGTCACACGTGACGGAACCAACGACGGACCGTCACATATGAGACGGACCGTCATCGTGGAATCGTCGCGTCCTTAATGAGGCATACCCGACCCGACCCAGCTGGGGGTTTTAAAAAAAATTCAACATTTAAAACCTCCAACCCTTCATTTCACCCCATTCCTTCACTCTTCCTCCTATTTCCCTCCTATTTCAACTTCCAAAACCATCTCTCTCTTCAACCGATCTTTTTACCCATATTTTCCAAAATCCTAAAAGCCATCATCTACTAGTCGGAGAGCTGTTGCTATGGGTGTCTACGTGATCATCAAGTACCTTTTCCTCTTGTTTGTCTCCAATTCTCAAGTATGTGTCTCTAATTTCTACTCATTTATATTGCATTTTCGTTTATCAATCAGTATTAGCCTAGTTCTTTTTGATATGTTTATTTCTTTTATATAAAATTCTGTCTAAC
>NC_090811.1:14661464-14666464 GCF_036512215.1 Solanum lycopersicum | reverse complement strand
GGGATCCGTCGACCAAGACAGTTTTTCCAGAATAAAATCTGGTGCTCAAAACGAATAAACAGGTCGTTACAATAGATACCAATTTACCCATTGTTCGTCCTCGAACGATCATAAGAAGAAAAGCAAGAGCGAAAAGGAGTACCTAAATCTGTAAACAGGTGTGGGTATCTTTCTTGCATATCTGTCTCCTTCTCCCAAGTGGATTCTTCGACTGGTCGATTCTTCCATTGAACTTTGATGAATGCAATCTCCCTTGACCTTAGCTTGCGGACTTCTCTATCTAAAATGGCAACAGGCTCCTCCTCATAAGTCAAATTCTCATCAAGAAGAACCGAATCCCAACGAATGATGTAGTTTCCATCCCCATGGTATCTTTTCAACATAGACACATGAAATACCGGATGCACTCCTGACAGTCCTGGGGGCAAGGCTAATTCATAAGCCACCTCCCCTACTCGCTTAAGTACTTCAAATGGTCCAATATACCTTGGGCTTAGCTTACCTCTTTTTCCAAACCGCATCACCCCTTTCATGGGCGAAACCTTCAGCATGACTTGCTCACCCTCCATGAACTCCAAGTCTCTAACATTTCGATCTGCATATTCCTTTTGCCTGCTTTGAGCCGCTAAAAGCTTTTCTTGAATAGATTTCACCTTCTCTAATGAATCCCTCAAAAGATCAGTACCCCAAGGTCTAACCTCAAATGCATCAAACCAACCAATGGGAGACCTACATCTTCTCCCATACAATGCCTCGAATGGGGCCATATCTATACTTGAGTGATAACTATTGTTGTATGAGAACTCTGCTAAGGGTAAGAAGTTATCCCAATAACCACCAAATTCTATCACATATGCACGAAGCATATCCTCCAACACTTGAATCGTTCGCTCAGACTGACCATCGGTCTGAGGATGGAACGCAGTACTAAGGTCAAACCTAGTACCCGATTCCGCATGCAATGTTTTCCAAAACTTAGAAGTAAACTGCGTACCTCTATCTGATATGATGGAGAGTCGAACTCCATGCAATCGAACGATTTCTGAGATATAAATTTTGGCTAACTTCTCTGCATTGTAGGTCACCTTGACCGGGATGAAGTGAGCAGGCTTAGTTAATCTATCCACAATTACCCAAATAGAGTCAAACTTTCTCAATGTCTTTGGAAGACCAACCACGAAGTCCATTGCAATTCTCTCCCACTTCCATTCAGGAATGGGCATTCTCTGAAGTGTTCCTCCGGGCCTCTGGTGTTCATACTTTACTTGCTGACAATTTGGACATTTGGCAACAAAATCAACAATGTCACGCTTCATTCTACTCCACCAAAAGTGTTGCTTTAGGTCACGGTACATCTTGGTTGCACCAGGATGTATATAATATCCGGAGCTATGAGCCTCTGTAAGAATAGTGTGGATCAAATCATCAACACGGGGCACACATACTCTTCCCTTAATTCTCAAAACACCTTCCTCGTCCATTATTGCTTCTTTAGCCTCTCCTCGCAACACCATATCCCGAATTCGGCTTAGTTTCTCATCATCAAACTGTTTTCCCTTGATTTTGTCAAGAAAAGAGGATCTCGCCTCCACACTGGCCAAAAATCCTCCCTTCTCATTTACTTCTAACCTCATAAGGTTGTTAGCCAGAGTCTGTACCTCTCTAGCCAATGGGCGTCTAGAAACTTGTAAGTGGGATAAACTACCCATGCTCCCATGCTTTTCTACTTAAGGCGTCTGTCACAACATTAGCCTTTCCTGGGTGATACAAGATGGTAACATCATAATCCTTCAGTAGTTCCATCCATCTCCTCTGTCTCAAATTCAAATCCCTCTAAGTAAAGACATACTGTAGGCTACGATGATCCGTGCAGACTTCACACTTAACTCCATATAGATAGTGCCTCCATTGCTTTAATGCAAACACTACCGCATCCAATTCCAAATCGTGGGTCGGATAGTTACGTTCATGCACCTTTAATTGCCTCTAAGCATAAGCAATTACATTCTTCTCTTGCATTAGCACTGCACCCAAACCAGAATAGGATGCATCACAATAAACAATGAATTTCTTACCCTCTACTGGCAAGGTAAGGATAGGTGCAGTAGTCAGCAAGGTCTTGATCTTCTGAAAGCTTTCTTCACATTCATCCGACCATACAAATGGAACATTCTCCTTAGTCAAGTTCGTCAATTGGGAAGCAATGGAAGAGAATCCCTTGACAAATCGACGGTAATAGCTAGCTAAACCAACAAAGCTCCTTATTTCTGACACATTAGTAGGTCTTACCCAATTCTTCACTGTCTCAATCTTAGAAGGATCCACCATCACCCCATCCTTAGAAACCACATGCCCCAAGAAGGACACTGCATCTAGCCAAAACTCACACTTGGAGAATTTGGCATAAAGCTTTTTCTCCCTCAACATTTTTAATACAATTCTCAAGTGCTCCTCATGTTCCTTCTTGCTCTTTGAGTATACCAATATATCATCAATAAATACGATAACAAAGAGATCCAGATATGGTTTAAAAATCCCATTCATCAAGCTCATGAAAGCAGCAGGGGCATTCGTAAGCCCAAAAGACATTACTAAGAACTCATAATGCCCATACCTGGTCTGAAAAGCAGTCTTGGGCACATCTGCTGCCCGTATTTTCAATTGATGATAACCAGATCTCAAGTCGATTTTTGAGAAGGTACAAGCACCTTGTAACTGATCGAACAAATCATCAATGCGAGGAAGAGGATACTTGTTCTTAACCGTTACCTTATTTAGTTGTCTGTAATCTATGCACATCCTAAAACTTCCATCCTTCCTCTTCACAAACAAAACCGGAGCACCCCAAGGGAATGCACTTGGTCTAATGAAGCTTTTGCTTAACAACTCTTGCAGTTGGGCCTTTAACTCTCTTAATTCCGCGGGAGCCATTCTATAAGGGGGTATAGAAATGGGGCGAGTACCCGGTTCAAGATTAATGCAGAAGTCAATATCCCTATCTGGTGGCATACCAGGAAGATCTGCAGGGAACACATCTAGAAACTCACGGACTACCGAAATTGACTCAATTGAAGGTACTTGGGTAGTGTCATCCCTGAGGTGTGCCAAGAAAGCTGAACACCCTTTACTAACCATTCTCTTAGCCCGAAGAAAGGAGATGATATGAACCGGATTGGAAGTGTAGTCACCCTCCCACACTAACGGATCTGTCTCAGGCTTGGCTAACGTCACAGTTATAGCATTACAATCCAAGATTGCAAAATTTGGGGAAAGCCAAGTCATACCCAGAATTACAACAAAGTCAACCATTTCTAAGATAACCAAGTCTACATAAGTATTGCTCCACACAAAAGTCACAAGACAAGACCTATTCACCTTTTCAACTATCACAGACTCACCCACCGAGGTAGAAACACGAATAGGCATGTCAAGCAATTCACAATGTAAATTAAGACCAGTAGAAAATGAAGAAGATACATATAAAAATGTGGAGCCAGGGTCAAATAATACAGAATCCATACAATCACAAACCAAAAAATTACCTGTGATAACAACATCTGATGTCTCCGATTCCGACCGCCCAGGGAAAGCGTAACAATGGGCCCTATCACCGTTCTGTCCGTTGCCTCTACCAGGGTGCGCTGTAGTAGTTCCCATTTGTCCATCACCCCGGCCATTTTTGGTGACCACCATTACCTCGGCCACCACGCCCTCCAGAATGACGGCCTCTTCCATGACCACCTCTATCTCTGACTATTGGAGGTCTGTAACTTTGTTTTGGACAATACCTCTTAATATGTCTAGTATCCCCACATCCATAACACTCTCTGGATTTAAGCATCGGCCTCTGTGAGGATGACGAAGTCTGGGGATAACCTCCAAACTCAGAGAATTGTTGACCGGTCTGCGGTGGACCCCCAACTACAGTCTGGAGTGAAGACTGAATAGGTCGGATTGAGTAACCTCCTCAACCTTGTCCTTTGGAGTAGGAACCATTAAAATCACCTCCCTTACGAAACCTTTTTGATGTCGGTGCCGTGGTGAAGTCATCTGGCTTCACTCCCTCCACCTCTATCATGAAGTCTACCACTTCTTGAAAAGATTTCGCTGTAGCCGCTACCTGTAAGGCTGAAATCCGCAACTCTGACCTCAACCCCTTCACAAAACGGCGAATCCGCTCTTGTGGACTGAAGCAAAGCTGGGTGGCATATCTGGATAGTGCACGAAACCTAGCCTCATAAGCAGTAACCGACATCCTGCCTTGCTCTAGGCTTAGAAACTCATCTCTCCTCCTATCCCTCAAGGTACGGGGTATATACTTCTCCATAAACAAGCTAGAGAATGATGCCCAAGTCATAGGTGGTGCCTGTGCTGGTTGACACTCAACATACGATCGCCACCACATTTTGGTATTTCCCTGAAACTAATAGGTTACAAACTCAACACCGAATCGTTCCACTATGCCCATCTTATGTAGTAACTCATGAAAATCAACCAGAAAGTCATAGGCATCCTCAGATTCAGCACCCTTGAAGACTGGAGGTTTCAATTTCAAGAACTTACTGAAAAGTTCGTGCTGATCACTCGTCATTATAGGCCCTGTAGTCAATCGAGGAAACGTGCCTATTTCCAATGAGGCATCCATGCGGGGAGCCACAACAGCTGCATGTTGTACTCCCAGAACCTGAGGTGCTGGTGCAGAAAACACTGGAGGTGTCTGGCCTTGATCAGATAACCCACTAAGATAAGCAAGAACCTGATTAATCATCTCTGGGGTAGGTTAAGGTGGTAATTCCTCATTCTGCACTTGTTCATTCTCCCCTTCCTCACCCTCTCTTACTACTTCCTCAGTCGGTGGAGGAGTCACCGCCCTAGCACTAGATGGGACAGGTGCCTGTCCTCTTCCTCTAGAGGACGTCCTTCCGCGACCTCTACCACGGCCTCTTGCCACTGCTCCTCTTTGAGCTACAGCCCCAGTGACTGGCTCAGACGCATCTTGT
>NC_090811.1:14638964-14656464 GCF_036512215.1 Solanum lycopersicum | reverse complement strand
AACTATGATACTCAACATGTAGCAACAACAAGCACTATATCATTTACAATTACCGTCAAGTTCACACATGAGGACTCAAGCCTCAATACCATACTCATTTGGGAATCATGTTTATTAACATCTTTCAAGATTCATTATCTTTATTTCTCTTTTGTCGGTACGTGACACTCCGCTCCCTCATATTAATTAATCCTCTTGTGTCGGTACGTGACACTCCGATCCCCTAAAATCTACGTGTCGGTTCGTGACACCCGATCCCCTAAATCTATGTGTCGGTTCGTGACACCCGATCCCCTAATTCTATGTGTCGGTTCGTGACATTCGATCCCCTAATTCTACGTGTCGGTTCGTGACACTCGATCCCCTAAATCTATGTGTCGGTTCGTGACACCCGATCCCCTAATTCTACGCGTCGGTTCGTGACACCCGATCCCCTAATTCTACGTGTCGGTTCGTGACACCCCATCCCCTAATTCTATGTGTCGGTTCGTGACATCCGATCCCCTAATCTCATTCTATCAACTCATCGAGCCTTCTCCCTTACCAAGGCATCATCAATCTCATTACTTTAGTTCATCAAGCCTTCTCCCTTACCAAGGCATCATCATTAAAAGAGATTAGGTTTTTATCAAGATTTGGGATTCAATAACTTCATCATGCTTAATATAATCACAATTATATAATCACGTTCATGCATGCATACAATTAAGCACATAGCAGGGTTTAGAATACTATCAATACATATCATTCGCTATTAAGAGTTTACTACGAATATCGTAAGAGAAACTATAACCTACCTCCACCGAAGATTCGTTATCAAGCAAGCAAATTTTCCCAAAGCTTGTGTTTCCCCCCTTCTCGATCGTCTCTCTCTCTATCGATTCCCTTCTCTCTCTTTCTCTTGTTCTTTCTATTTTCTTTATTCAAACCCTCTTTCTTTTACCCTAATTAGTATATAATTAAGAATAAAAGATGGCAATAATAACCCACTAATTAACTTAAGGTTACCTCTTTTAACCCCCAAGTAATTAGACTTATTAACATCAACCCTCTAAATTTATAATTAAAGTAGGAATAGTCCAAAACGTCCCTTAAAACGTGTAAAGAAATCCGATCCAGACTGGGATTTTGCAGTCTATGACGGCCCGTCGCGCCTGCGACGGTCCGTCCTGCTGCCCGTCACAGAGTTCAGAGACTCAATTTCTCTGAAGAGTCTGTGAGGGTCCGTCACACCTGTGACGGTCCGTCCTGCCATTCCGTCATGAAGTTTAGAGAGTCAATTTTCAGTACCCAATTTCAAATTTTTCTTTTGAGCAGCAGACTTCAATTGTGGAAAAACTGGCAGAAGCGATGGACCCCACGACGGACCGTCATGGGCACGACGGACCGTCGCATGGTCTCGTTTCAAAACACTTAGAAAATCTGAAATTGGGTACTGAAAATCGACTCTCTGAACACCTGTGACGGTCCGTCCTGCCATTCCTTCACGAAGTTCAGAGAGTCGATTTTCAGTACCCAATTTCAGATTTTCTAAGTGTTTTAAAACGAGACCCTGCGATGGTCCGTCGTGCCCATGATGGTCCGTCGTGGGGTCCGTCGCTTCTGCCAGTTTTTCCAAAATTGAAGTCTGCTGCTCAAAACGACTAAACAGGTCGTTACAATAGATACCAATTTACCCATCGTTCGTCCCCAAACGATCACAAGAAGGAAAACAAGGGTGAAAAGGAGTACCTGAATCTGAAAACAGATGTGAGTATCTTTCTCGCATATCTGCCTCCTTCTCCCAAGTGGCTTCTTCAACGGGTCGATTCTTCCATTGAACTTTGATGGATGAAATATCCCTTGATCTCAACTTGCAAATTTCCCTATCTAGAATGGCAACAGGTTCCTCCTCATAAGACAAATTCTCATCAAGCAAAACTGAATCCCAACGGATAATGTAGTTTCCATCCCCATGGTATCTTTTCAACATCGACACATGGAATACCGGATGTACTCCGGACAGCCTTGGAGGCAAGGCTAATTCATAAGCCACCTCCCCTACTCTCTTAAGTACTTCAAAGGGACCAATGTACCTTGGACTTAGCTTACCCCTTTTACCAAACCGCATCACCCCTTTCATGGGCGAAACCTTCAGCAAGACTTGTTCTCCCTCCATGAACTCTAAGTCTCTAACCTTTCGATCTGCATATTCTTTTTGTGTACTTTGCGCCGCTAGAAGCTTTTCTTGAATAGATTTCACCTTCTCCATCGAATCCCTCAAGAGATCAGTACCCCAAGGTCTAACCTCGAACGCATCAAACCAACCAATGGGGGACCTACATCTCCTACCATACAATGCTTCAAATGGAGCCATAACAACGCTTGAGTTATAGCTATTACTGTATAAAAATTCCGCTAAGGGTAAGAAGCTATCCCAATGGCCTCCAAACTCTATCACACATGCGCAAAGCATATCCTCCAACACTTGAATCGTTCGCTCAGACTGACCATCGGTCTGAGGATGGAACGCGGTACTAAGGTTCAACCTAGTACCTAATTCAGCATGCAATGTTCTCCAGAACTTGGAAGTAAACTGCGTACCTCTATCTGATATGATGGATAGTGGAACCCCATGCAACCGAACAATTTCTGAGATATAGATTTTGGCTAACTTCTCTGCATTGTAAGTCACCTTGACCGGAATGAAATGAGCAGACTTAGTTAACCTATCAACAATCACCCAGATGGAATCGTACTTACCCATCGTCTTTGGAAGACCAACCACGAAGTCCATTGCGATTATCTCCCATTTCCATTCCGGAATGGGCATTCTCTGAAGTGTTCCTCCGGGCCTTTGGTGTTCATACTTTACTTGTTGACAGTTTGGACATTTGGCAATAAAATCCACAATATCACGCTTCATTCTACTCCACCAAAAGTGTTGCTTTAGGTCACGGTACATCTTGGTTGCACCCGGATGTATCGAATACCTTGAACTATGAGCCTCTATCAGAATAGTGTTGATCAAATCATCGACGCGGGGTACGCATACCCTTCCCTTAGCCTCTCCTCGCAATACATTATCTTAAATTCTGCGCAGTTTCTCATCATCAGACTGTCTTCCATAATCTTGTCAAGAAAGGAAGATCTTGCCTCCACAGAAGCCAACAATCCTCCCTTCTCATTTACTTCTAATCTCTTCAAGTCATTAGCTAGAGTCTGAACCTCTCTAGCCTATGGGCGTCTAGAAGCTTGCAAGTGAGCTAGACTTCCCATGCTTCCCGCCTTTCTACTTACAGCATCCGCTACAACATTCGCCTTTGCCGGAAGATACAATATAGTGATATCGTAGTCCTTTAGTAGCTCCATCCATCTCCTTTGTCTCAAGTTCAAATCCTTCTGAGTAAAGACATACTGAAGGCTACGATGATCCGTATAGACCTCACACTTAACCCCATATAAATAGTGTCTCCATTGCTTTAATGCAAACACTACCGCGGCCAATTCCAAATCATGAGTTGGATAGTTACGTTCATGCACTTTTAATTGTCTTGAAGCATAAGCAATCACATTCTTCTCTTGCATTAGCACTGCACCCAAACTCGAATAGGATGCATCACAATAGACAGTGAAATTCTTACCTTCCACTGGCAAGGTGAGAATTGGTGCAGTAGTCAACAGAGTCTTGAGCTTCTGAAAGCTTTCCTCACACTCATCCGACCATACAAATGGAACATTTTGCTTAGTCAAGTTCGTCAGTTGGGAGGCAATAGAAGAGAATCCCTTGACAAATCGGCGGTAGTAGCTAGCTAACCCGACAAAACTCCTTATTTCTGACACATTAGTAGGTCTTACCCAATTCTTCACTGTCTCAATCTTAGAAGGATCCACCATCACTCCATCCTTAGAAACCACATGCCCCAAGAAAGATACTGCATCTAGCCAAAACTCACACTTAGAGAACTTGGCATAAAGCTTTTTCTCCCTCAACATTTCCAATACCATTCTCAAATGCTCCTCATGTTCCTCTCTACTTTTAGAGTATATCAGTATGTCATCAATAAATACGATCACAAAGAGATCCAAATATGGCTTAAAAATCCCGTTCATCAAACTCATGAACGCAGCAGGGGCATTCGTAAGACCAAAAGACATCACTATAAATTCGTAATGCCCATACCTCGTTCGAAAAGTAGTCTTTGGCACATTCGTTGCCCGTATTTTCAACTGATGATAACCAGATCTCAAGTCAATCTTAGAGAAGACACAAGCACCTTCTAACTGATCGAACAAGTCATCAATGCGAGGAAGAGGATACTTGTTCTTTATGGTTACCTTGTTTAGTTGTCTGTAGTCTATACACATTCGAAAACTTCCATCCTTCTTCTTCACAAACAAAACCGGAGCACCCCAAGGAGATGCACTTGGTCTAATAAAGCCTTTGTTTAACAACTCTTGAAGTTGTGCCTTTAACTCTCTTAACTCCGCGGGAGCCATTCTATAAGGGGGTATAGAAATGGGGCGAGTACCCGGTTCAAGATCAATACAGAAGTCAATATCCCTATCTGGTGGCATACCAGGAAGATCTGTAGGGAACACATCCAGAAACTCACGGACCACCGAAACCGACTCAATCGAAGGTACTTGGGTAGTGTCATCCTTGAGATGTGCCAAGAAAGCTAAACACCCTTTACTAACCATTTTCTTAGCATGAAGAAAGGAGATGATACGCACCGGATTGGAAGTGTAGTCACCCTCCCACACTAACGGATCTGTCCCAGGCTTGGCTAACGTCACCATTTTAGCATTACAATCCAAGATCGCAAATTGCGGAGAAAGCCAAGTCATACCCAGAATTACATCAAAATCATCCATTTCTAAGATAACCAAATCTACATAAGTGTTGCTCCCCACAAAGTTCACCAAACAAGACCTATATACCTTTTCAACTACCACAGACTCACCCACGGGAGTAGAAACACGAATAGGTATATCAAGTAATTCACAATGTAAATTTAGACCATTAGCAAATGAGGAAGATACATAAGAAAATGTGGATCTAGGATCAAACAATACAGAAGCCATGCATTCACAAACCAGAAGATTACTTGTGATGACAGCATCAGATGCCTCCACTTCAGACCGCCCAGGGAAAGCGTAACAATAGGCCCTATCGTTGGTCTGTCCATTTCCCCTACCATGTTGTGATGTAGTGGCTCCAGTTTGCCCATCACCTCGGCCATTTTGGTGACCACCATTACCTCGACCACCACGTCCTCCAGAATAACGACCTCTACCATGACCACCTCTACCTCTAGCCATTGGGGGTCTATAACTCTATTTTGGACAATTTCTCCTAATATGTCCAGTATCCCCACATCCATAACACTCTCTGAAGTCAAGCATAGGTCTCTCAGAGAAGTGTTGACCGGTCTGAGGTGGACCCCCAACTACAGTCTGTAGTGAAGACTGAATGGGTCGAACTGAGTAACCTCCGGAACCCTGTCCTCTAGAGTAAGAACCATTAAACTCACCTCCTTTTCAAAACCTCTTTGATGTCGAGGCCATGGTGAATTCATCTGGCTTTACTCCTTCCACCTTTACCACGAAATCTACCACTTCTTGGAAGGATTTTGCCGTAGCCGCTACCTGTAAGGCTGAAATCCACAACTCTAACCTCAACCCCTTCACAAAACGATGAATCCGCTCTTGTGGACTGAAACAAAGTTGGGTGGCATATCAGGATAGTGCACGAAACATAGCCTCATATGCATTGACCGACATCCTACCTTGCTCTAGGCTCAAGAACTCATCCCTTTTCCTATCCCTCAAAGTCCGGGGGATATACTTCTCCATAAACAAGCTAGAAAATGAGGCCCAAGTCATAGGTGGTGCCTCCGTTGGTTGACACTCAACATGTGACCGCCACCATATTTTGGTGTTCCCTTGGAACTGATAACTCATGAACTCAACACCGAACCGCTCTACTATACCCATCTTGTGTAGTAGCTCATGACAGTCAACCAGAAAATCGTAAGCATCCTCAGATTCAACACCCTTGAAGACTGGAGGTTTAAATTTTAAGAACTTACTGAAAAGTTCATGCTGATCATTTGTCATTATAGGCCCAGTAGTCAGAAGTGGAAACGTGCCTATGTCCAATGAAGCATCCATACGAGGAGCCATAGTGGCTGCATGTTGTACCTCTGAAACCGGAGGTGTTGGTGCAGAAAACACTGGAGGTGCCTGGCCTTGATCAGACAACCCACAAAGATAAGCGAGAATCTGATTGATCATCTCTGGGGTAGGTTGGGGTGGCAATCCCTCATTCTGCACTTGTTCATTTTCCCCATCCTCCCCTTCTCTTATTACTTCCTCAGTCGGTGGAGGAGTCACTTCCTAGTATCAGATGGGCTAGGTGCTCGTCCTCTTCTCCTATAGGACGTCCTCCCACGACCTCTACCACGGCCTCTTGCCGCTGCTCTTCCTCGAGCTACAGCCCCAGTGGCTGGCTCAAACGCACCATGTCTCGTTGGTGCTGGTGTTGGTGTTAGCGTAGTCGTTGCTCTAGTTCTAACCATCTGCGAAAAAGAGTGAAGATGGTCAGATACCAATTTGTATCACCTAGATACCAATTGGAACCAAGTAATAGCACGAAAGAAGAAAGAAAGAATGGAATTTCTTCCTAAAGTCTTATAGCCTCTCAAAGAAAAGTAAAGGCGTCCCCCTACCGTTCCTTAAGACTCTACTAGACTCGTTCTTGTGTGATGAGACCAGAAAACCTAATGCTCTGATACCAAGTTTGTCACGACCCAAATCCGGGCCGCGACTGGCACCCACACTTACCCTCCTATGTGAGCGAACCAACTAATCTAAACCTTAACATTTCAATGTAATATCAACATAAAGTAATGCGGAAGACATAAACTCATTAATAAAATCAATAACTATTATTATCCCCAAAATCTTGAAGTCATCACCACAAGAACATCTATGATCAAAGTACTAAACTAAGAGTATTCTAATAAGCTAAAAATACATAAAAGCTAGTCCATGCCGGAACTTCAAGGCATCAAGACATGAGGAAGAAGATCCAGTCCAACCTAAAAGCGTTAGCTCACCCTAAAGATCCGATGTGACGAAGACTGGCTAGAATTACTGTTGAGTTGAAGACGACGGCACGTTTTCTAAACTCCACAAATAACAAGAAGAAAAACATAAAAGTAGGGGTCAGTACAAAACACGGGTACTGAGTAGATATCATCGGCCAACTCAAAATAGAAAACAATATATACCAAGTAATATCATAAAATCAACTATGATACTCAACATGTAGCAACAACAAGCACTATATCATTTATAATTACCATCAAGTTCACACATGAGGACTCAAGCCTCAATACCATACTCATTTGGAAATCATGTTCATTAGATTGAGTATATTAACATCTTTCAAGATTCATTATGTTTATTTTTCTTGTGTCGGTACGTGACACTCCGCTCCCTCATATTAATTAATCCTCTTGTGTTGGTACGTGACACTCCGATCCCCTAAAATCTACGTGTCAGCTTGTGACACCCGATCCCCTAAATCTACGTGTCGGTTCGTGACACCCGATCCCCTAATTCTATGTGTCAGTTCGTGACACCCGATCCCCTAATTCTACGTGTCGGTTCGTGACACCCGATCCCCTAAATCTACGTGTCGGTTCGTGACACCCGATCCTCTAATTCTATGTGTCGGTTCGTGACACCCGATCCCCTAATTCTACGTGTCGGTTCGTGACACCCGATCCCCTAATTCTACGTGTCGGTTCGTGACACCCGATCCCCTAATCTCATTCTATCAACTCATCGAGCCTTCTCCCTTACCAAGGCATCATCAATCTCATTACTTTAGTTCATCAAGCCTTCTCCCTTACCAAGGCATCATCATTAAAAGAGATTAGGTTTTTATCAAGATTTGGGATTCAATAACTTCATCATGCTTAATATAATCACAATTATATAATCACGTTCATGCATGCATACAATTAAGCACATAGCAGGGTTTACAATACTATCAATACATATCATTCGCTATTAAGAGTTTACTACGAATATCGTAAGAGAAACCATAACCTACCTCCACCGAAGATTCGTGATCAAGCAAGCAAATTTTCCCAAAGCTTTGTGTTTTTCCCCTTCTCGATCGTCTCTCTCTCTATCGATTCCTTTCTCTCTCTTTCTCTTGTTCTTTCTATTTTCTTTATACAAACCCTCTTTCTTTTACCCTAATTAGTATATAATTAAGAATAAAAGATGGAAATAATAACCCACTAATTAACTTAAGGTTACCTCTTTTAACCCCCAAGTAATTAGACTTATTAACATCAACCCTCTAACTTTATAATTAAAGTAGGAATAGTCCAAAACGTCCCTTAAAACGTGTAAAGAAATCCAACCCAGACTGGGATTTTGCTGTCTGTGACGGCCCGTCGCGCCTGCGACGGTCCGTCCTGCTGCCTGTTATAGAGTTCAGAGACTCAATTTCTATGAAGAGTCTGTGACGGTCTGTCACACCTGTGACGGTATGTCTTGCCATTCCGTCACGAAGTTCAGAGAGTCGATTTTCAGTACCCAATTTCAGATTTTCTAAGTGTTTTGAAACGAGACCCTGCGACGGTCCGTTGTGCCCATGCCGGTCCGTCGTGGGGTCCGTCGCTTCTGCCAGTTTTTCCAGAATTGAAGTCTGCTGCTCAAAACGACTAAACAGGTCGTTACATAATAATAATAATAATAATAATAATAATAATAATAATAATAATAATCAATAATAATAATCAAAGTCATAATAATGATAATAATAATAATAATAATAATAATAATGACAATGATAATGATAACTATAATGATGATGATGATGATAATAATAATAATAATAATAATAATAATAATAATAATAATAATAATAATGTCACGACCCAAATCCGGGCCTCGACTGGCACCCACACTTACCCTCCTATGTGAGCGGACCAACCGATCTAAACCTTAAACATTTCAATATAATATCAACAGAACGTAATGCGGAACACTTAAACTCATTAATAAAATCAATAACTATTATTATCCCCAAAATCTGGAAGTCAGCATCACAAGAACATCTACTTCAAACTACTAAATCTAAGAGTTTCTAAGAAGCTAAAAATACACAAAAGCTAGTCCATGCCGGAACTTCAAGGCATCAAGACATGAAGAGGAAGATCCAGTCCAAGCTAGAAGCATTAGCTCACCCTGAATTTCCGATGTGGTAAGACTGGCTTGAATTACTGTTGAGTCGAAGACGACAACACGTTTTCTGCACTCCACAAATAAACAAGAAGAAAACATAAAAGTAGGGGTCAGTACAAAACACGGGTACTGAGTAGATATCATCGGCCAACTCAAAATAGAAAACAATATATACCAAGTAATATCATAAAATCAATTATGATTCTCAACATGTAGCAACAGCAGGTACTATATCATAAACAATTACCGTCAAGTTCACACATGAGGACTCAAGACTCAATACCATACTCATTTGGGAATCATGTTCATTAGATTGAGTATATTAACATCTTTCAAGATTCATTATCTTTATTTCTCTTGTGTCGGTACGTGACACTCCGCTCCCTCATATTTATTAATCCTCTTGTGTCGGTACGTGACACTCCGATCCCCTAAATCTACGTGTCGGTTCGTGACACCCGATCCCCTAATTCTACGTGTCGGTTCGTGACACCCGATCCCCTAATTCTACGTGTCGGTTCGTGACACCCGATCCCCTAATTCTACGTGTCGGTTCGTGACACCCGATCCCCTAATTCTACGTGTCGGTTCGTGACACTCGATCCCCAAAATCTACGTGTTGGTTTGTGACACCCGATCCCCTAATTCTACGTGTCGGTTCGTGAAACCCGATCCCCTAATTCTACGTGTCGGTTCGTGACACCCGATCCCCTAATTCTATGTGTCGGTTCGTGACACCCGATCCCCTAAATCTACGTGTTGGTTCGTGACACCCGATCCCCTAAATCTACGTGTCGGTTCGTGACACCTGATCCCCTAAATCTACGTGTCGGTTCGTGACACCCCATCCCCTAAATCTACGTGTCGGTTCGTGACACCCGATCCCCTAATTCTACGTGTCGGTTCGTGACACCCGATCCCCTAAATCTACGTGTCGGTTCGTGACACCCGATCCCCTAATCTCATTCTATCAACTCATCAAGCCTTCTCCATTACCAAGGCATCATCAATCTCATTACTTTAGTTCATCAAGCCTTCTCCCTTACCAAGGCATCATCATTAAAAAGAGATTAGGTTTTTATCAAGAATTGGGATTTAATAACTTCATCATGCTTAATATAATCACAATTATATAATCACGTTCATGAATGCATACAATTAAGCACATAGCAGGGTTTTACAATACTACCAATACATATCATTCGCTATTAAGAGTTTACTATGAAAGCATGAAAACCATAACCTACCTCCACCGAAGATTAGTGATTCAAGCAAGCAATTTTCTCAAGATCTTGGCTATCCTCTTCGTTTTCTCCCTCTCTCGATCGTTTCTCTCTTTCTCCTCTGTTCTTTCTATTCTTTTCTTATTCAAACCCTCCTTCTTTTACCCTAATTAACATGTAATTAAGTGTAAAAGATGACAATAATAACCCACAATTTAACTCAAGGTTACCTTTTTTATCCCCCAAGAACTTGAGTTATTAATATAGAGCCAAGAAATATATAATTATAGCAGGAATAGTCCAAAACGCCCCTTTAAAACTTAACCAGAAATCCGACTCCGACTGGGATTATGCAACCTGTGACGGCCCGTCGCTCCTGCGACGGTCCGTCATGCAGGATCGTCAGAGACTCGATTTCCTTAAGGAGTCTGTGACGGCTCGTCATACCTACGACGGTCCGTTCTGCACTTTCGTCACGACGTTCAGAGAATCGTTCCCTGTACCAAATTCTCAAGAGTTGAAGTGTTTTGAAACGGCGGATCACGACGGTTCGTCGTGCCTGTGACGGTCCGTCCTGCAGGTCCGTCACACAGTTCAGAGAGTCAATTCTCAGTACCCAATTTTTAGAATTTCTAAGTGTTTTAAATTGAGACCCCTCGACGGTCCGTCGTGTCCATGACTGTCCGTTGTGGGTTCCGTCATCTCAGCCTATTTTTCCAGAAATAAAATCTGCTGCTCCAAAACGACTAAACAGGTCGTTACAATAGATACCAATTTACCCATCGTTCGTCCCCGAACGATCACAAGAAGGAAAACAAGGGCGAAAAGGAGTACCTGAATCTGCAAACAGATGTGGGTATCTTTCTCACATATCTGCCTCCTTCTCCTAAGTGGCTTCTTCAACGGGTCGATTCTTCCATTGAACATTGATGGATGCAATCTCCCTTGATCTCAACTTGCGAATTTCTCTATCTAGAATGGCAACAGGCTCTTCCTCATAAGTTAAATTTTCATCAAGCAAGACTGAATCCCAACGAATAATATAGTTTCCATCCCCATGGTATCTTTTCAACATCGACACATGGAATACCGGATGTACTCCGGACAGCCCTGGAGGCAAGGCTAACTCATAAGCCACCTCCCCTACTCGCTTAAGTACTTCAAAGGGACCAATGTACCTTGGACTTAGCTTACCCCTTTTACCAAACCGCATCACCCCTTTCATGGGCGAAACCTTCAGCAAGACTTGTTCTCCCTTCATGAACTCTAAGTCTCTAACCTTTCGATCTGCATATTCTTTTTGTCTACTTTGCGCCGCTAGAAGCTTTTCTTGAATAGATTTCACCTTCTCCATCGAATCCCTCAAGAGATCAGTACCCCAAGGTCTAACCTCGAACGCATCAAACCAACCAATGGGGGACCTACATCTCCTACCATACAATGCTTCAAATGGAGCCATAACAATGCTTGAGGGATAGCTATTATTGTATGAAAATTCCGCTAAGGGTAAGAAGCTATCCTAATGGCCTCCAAACTCTATCACACATGCGCAAAGCATATCCTCAAACACTTGAATCGTCCGCTCAGACTGACCATCGGTCTGAGGATGGAATGCGGTACTAAGGTCCAACCTAATACCTAATTCCGCATGCAGTGTTTTATAAAACTTAGATGTAAACTGCGTACCTCTATCTGATATAATGGAGAGTGGAACCCCATGCAATCGCACCACTTCCAAGATGTAAAGTTTGGCTAACTTCTCTGCATTGTAAGTCACCTTGACCGGAATGAAATGAGCAGATTTAGTTAACCTATCAACAATCACCCAATTAGAGTCATACTTACTCATTGTCTTTGGAAGGCCAACTACAAAATCCATTGCAATTCTCTCCCACTTCCATTCAGGAATGGGCATTCTCTGAAGTGTTCCCCCAGGCCTCTGGTGTTCATACTTTACTTGTTGACAGTTTGGACATTTGGCAATAAAGTCAACAATATCACGCTTCATTCTATTCCACCAAAAGTGTTGTTTTAGGTCACGGTACATCTTGGTTGCACCCGGATGTATAGAATACCTTGAACTATGAGCCTCTGTCAGAATAGTGTTGATCAAATCATCAACTCGGGGTACACATACCCTTCCCTTGATTCTCAAAACACCTTCCTCATCGATTTGTGCTTCCTTAGCCTCTCCTCGCAACACTTTATCTCGGATCCGGATCAATTTCTCATCATTAAACTGCTTTCCTTTAATCTTGTCAAGAAAAGAAGATTTTGCCTCCACACAAGCCAACAATCCTCCCTTCTCATTTACTTCTAACCTCATAAGGTCGTTAGCCAGAATCTGAACTTCTCTAGCCAATGGGTGTCTAGAAGCTTGCAAGTGAGCTAGACTTCCCATGCTTCCCACCTTTCTACTTAAAGCATCCGCTACAACATTCGCCTTCCCCGGATGATACAAAATAGTGATGTCGTAGTCCTTCAGTATTTCCATCCATCTCCTCTGTCTCAAATTCAAATCCTTTTGAGTAGAAACATACTGTAGGCTACGATGATCTGTGTATATTTCACACTTAACCCCATATAGATAGTGTCTCCATTGTTTTAAGGCAAACACTACCGCAGCCAATTCCAAATCATGAGTTGGATATTATGTTCATGCACTTTTAATTGTCTTGAAGCATAAGCAATCACATTCTTCTCTTGCATTAGCACTGCACCCAAACCCGAATAGGATGCATCACAATAGACAATGAAATTCTTACCTTCCACTGGCAAGGTGAGAATTGGTGCAGTAGTCAACAGAGTTTTGAGCTTCTGAAAGCTTTCCTCACGCTCATCCGACCATACGAATGGGACATTTTGCTTAGTCAAGTTCGTCAGTTGGGAAGCAATAGAAGAGAATCCCTTGACAAATCGACGGTAGTAGCTAGCTAACCCAACAAAGCTCTTTATTTCTGACACATTAGTAGGTCTTACCCAATTCTTCACTGTCTCAATCTTAGAAGGATCAACCATCACCCCATCCTTAGAAACCACATGCCCCAAGAAGGACACTACATCTAGCCAAAACTCAAACTTGGAGAATTCGGCATAAAGCTTTTTCTACCTCAACATTTCCAATACCCTTCTCAAATGCTCTTCATGTTCCTTCTTGCTCTTTGAGTATACCAATATATCATCAATGAATACGATCACAAAGAGATCCAGATATGTCTTAACAATCCCGTTCATCAAGCTCATGAAAGTAGCAGGGGCATTTGTAAGACCAAAAGACATTACTACAAATTCGTAATGCCAATAGCTAGTTCGAAAAGCAGTCTTTGGCACATCCGTTGCCCGTATCTTCAATTGATGATAACCGGATCTCAAGTAAATCTTAGAGAAGACACAAGCACCTTGTAACTGATCGAACAAATCATCAATGCAAGGAAGAGGATACTTGTTCTTAACTGTTACCTTATTTAGTTATCTGTAGTCTATGCACATTCGAAAGCTCCCATCCTTTTTCTTCACAAATAATACCAGAGCACCCTAAGGAGATGCACTTGGTCTAATAAAGCCTTTGCTTAGCAACTCTTGAAGTTGTGCCTTTAACTCTCTTAACTCCGCGGGAGCCATTCTATAAGGGGGTATAGAAATGGGGCGAGTACCCGGTTCAAGATCAATGCAGAAGTCAATATCTCTATCTGGTGGCATGCTAGGAAGGTCTATGGGAAACACATCTAAAAACTCACGAGCTATTGAGACCGACTCAATTGGAGGTACTTGGGTAGTATCATCCCTGAGATGTGCCAAGAACGCTAAACAACCCTTACTAACCATTTTCTTAGCACGAAGAAAGGAGATGATACGAACCGGATGGGAAGTGTAGTCGCCCTCCCATACGAACAGATTTGTCCCAGGCTTGGCTAACGTCACAGTTTTAGGATTACAATCCAAGATTGCAAAATTTGGAGAAAGCCAAGTCATACCAAGAATTACATCGAAGTCAACCATTTCTTGAAAGGATTTTGCCGTAGCCGCTACCTGTAAGGCCGAAATCCGCAATTCTGACCTCAACCCCTTCACAAAATGGCGAATTCCGCTCTTGTCGACTGAAACAAAGTTGGGTAGCATACCTGGATAATGCACAAAACTTAGCCTCATATGCAGTGACCGACATCCTACCTTGCTCTAGGCTCAAGAACTCATCTCTTTTCCTATCCCTCAAGGTCCGGGGGATATACTTCTCCATAAACAAGCTAGAGAATGATGCCCAAGTCATAGGTGGTGCCTCTGTTGGTTGACACTCAACATGTGACCGCCACACATTTTGGCGTTTCCTTGAAACTGATAAGTCACAAACTCAACACCAAACCATTCTACTATACCCATCTTGTGTAGTAGCTCATGACAGTCAACCGGAAAATCACAGGCATCCTCAGATTCAGCACCCTTGAAGACTGGAGGTTTCAACTTCAAGAACTTACTGAAAAGTTCATGTTGATCATTTGTCATTATAGGCCCTGTAGTCAGACGAGGAAACATGCCTATTTCCAATGAAACATTCATGAGGGGAGCCGCAGCAGTTGCCTGTTGTACTTCCGGACCCTGAGGTGCTGGTGCAGAAAACACTGGAGGTGTTTGACCTTGATCAGATAACCCACTAAGATAAGCAAGAACCTGATTTATCCTCTCTGGGGTAGGTTGGGGTGGTAGTTCCTCATTCTGCACTTGCTCAGTTTCCCCTTCCTCACCCTCTCTTACTACTTCTTTAGTCGGTGGAGGAGTCACCGCCCTAGTATCAGAAGAGCTAGGTGCTCGTCCTCTTCCTCCAGAGGACGTCCTCCCACGACCTCTACCACAGCCTCTTGCCGCTACTCTTCCTCGAGCTACAGCCCCAGTGGCTGGCTCAGACGCTTCTTGTCTTGCCGATGTTGGTGTTGGTGCAGTCGTTGCTCTAGTTCTAACCATCCGCGAAATAGAGTGAAGATGGTCAGATACCAATTTGTATCACCTAGATACCAATTGGACCCAAGTAATACCACGAAAGAAGGAAAGAAAGAATGGAATTTTCCTAAAGTCTTATAGCCTCTCAAAGAAAAGTAAAGGCGTCCCCCTACCGTTCCTTAAGACTCTACTAGACTCGTTCTTGTGTGATGAGACCAACGAACCTAATGCTCAGATACCAAGTTTGTCACGACCCAAATCCGGGCCGCGACTGGCACCCACACTTACCCTCCTATGTGAGCGAACCAACTGATCTAAACCTTAAACATTTCAATATAATATCAACAGAACGTAATGCGGAAGACTTAAACTCATTAATAAAATCAATAACTATTATTATCCCCAAAATCTGGAAGTCATCATCACAACAACATCTACTTCGAACTACTAAATCTAAGAGTTTCTAAGAAGCTAAAAATACACAAAAGCTAGTCCATGCCGGAACTTCAAGGCATCAGGACATGAAGAGGAAGATCCAGTCCAAGCTAGAAGCATTAGCTCACCCTGAATTTCCGATGTGGTAAGACTGGCTTGAATTACTGTTGAGTCGAAGACGACGGAACGTTTGCTGCACTCCACAAATAAACAAGAAGAAAACATAAAAGTAGGGGTCAGTACAAAACAAGGGTACTGAGTAGATATCATCGGCCAACTCAAAATAGAAAAAAATATATACCAAGTAATATCATAAAATCAACTATGATACACAACATGTAGCAACATCAGGTACTATATCATTAAAAATTACCGTCATGTTCACACATGAGGACTCAAGCCTCAATACCATACTCATTTGGGAATCATGTTCGTTAGATTGAGTATATTAACATCTTTCAAGATTCATTATCTTTATTTCTCTTGTGTCGGTACGTGACACTCCGCTCCCTCATATTCATTAATCCTCTTGTGTCGGTACGTGACACTCCGATCCCCTAAATCTACGTGTCGGTTCGTGACACCCGATCCCCTAATTCTACGTGTCGGTTCATGAAACCCGATCCCCTAATTCTACGTGTCGGTTCGTGACACCCGATCCCCTAATTCTACGTGTCGGTTCGTGACACCCTATCCCTTAAATCTACGTGTTGGTTCGTGACACCCGATCCCCTAAATATACGTGTCGGTTTGTGACACCCGATCCCCTAATTCTACGTGTCGGTTCAGGACACCCGATCCCCTAATTCTACGTGTCGGTTTGTGACACCCAATCCCCTAAATCTATGTGTCAGTTCGTGACACCCGATCCCCTAAATCTATATGTCGGTTCGTGACACCCGATCCCCTAAATCTATGTGTCGGTTCGTGACACCCGATCCCCTAAATCTACGTGTCGGTTCGTGACACCCGATCCCCTAATTCTACGTGTCAGTTTGTGACACCCGATCCCCTAAATCTACGTGTCGGTTCGTCACACCCGATTCCCTAATTCTACGTGTCGGTTCGTGACACCCGATCTCCTAAATCTACGTGTTGGTTTGTGACACCCGATCCCCTAATTCTACGTGTCGGTTCGTGACACCCGATCCCCTAATTCTATGTGTCAGTTCGTGACACCCAATCCCCTAAATCTACGTGTCAGTTCGTGACACCCGATCCCCTAAATCTATATGTTGGTTCGTGACACCCGATCCCCTAAATCTATGTGTCGGTTCGTGACACCCGATCCCCTAAATCTACGTGTCGGTTCGTGACACCCGATCCCCTAATTCTATGTGTCGGTTCGTGACATTCGATCCCCTAATTCTACGTGTCGGTTCGTGACACTCGATCCCCTAAATCTATGTGTCGGTTCGTGACACCCGATCCCCTAATTCTACGCGTCGGTTCGTGACACCCGATCCCCTAAATCTACGTGTCGGTTCGTGACACCCGATCCCCTAATTCTACGTGTCAGTTTGTGACACCCGATCCCCTAAATCTACGTGTCGGTTCGTGACACTAGATTCCCTAATTCTACGTGTCGGTTCGTGACACCCGATCTCCTAAATCTACGTGTTGGTTTGTGACACCCGATCCCCTAATTCTACGTGTCG
>NC_090811.1:14618964-14633964 GCF_036512215.1 Solanum lycopersicum | reverse complement strand
CTTTGAGGGATAGTAAAAGGGATGAGTTCTTGAGCCTAGAGCAAGGTAGGATGTCGGTCAATGCATATGAGGCTAAGTTTCGTGCACTATCCAGATATGCCACTCAACTTTGTTTCAGTCCACAAGAGCGGATTCGTCATTTTGTGAAGGGGTTGAGGTCAGAGTTGCGGATTTCAGCCTTACAAGTAGCGACTACGGCAAAATCCTTCTCAAAAGTGGTCGATTTCGTGGTAGAGGTGGAAGGAGTGAAGCCAGATGAATTCACCATGGCATCGACATCAAAGAGGTTTCGAAAGGGAGGTGAGTTTAATGGTTCTTACTCTAGAGGACAGGGTTCCGGAGGTTACTCAGTTCGACCCATTTAGTCTTCACTACAGACTGTAGTTGGGGGTCCACCTCAGACCGGTCAACACTTCTCTGAAAGACCTATGCTTGACTCCAGAGAGTGTTATGGGTGTGGGGATACTGGACATATTAGGAGAAATTGTCCAAAACAGAGTTATAGACCCTCAATGGCTAGAGGTAGAGGTGGTCATGGTAGAGGCCGTCATTCTGGAGGACGTGGTGGTCGAGGTAATGGTGGTCACCAAATTGGTCGAGGTGATGGGCAAACTGGAGCCACTACATCACAACATGGTAGGGGCAATGGACAGAAAAACGATATGGCCCATTGTTACGCTTTCCCTGGGCGGTCTGAAGCGGAGGCATCTGATGCTGTCATCACAGGTAATCTTCTGGTTTGTGATCCTGGATCCATATTTTCTTATGTATCTTCCTCTATTGCTAATGGTCTGAATTTACATTGTGAATTACTTGATATGCCTATTCGTGTTTCTACTCCGGTGGATGAATCTGTAGTAGTTGAAAAGGTATATAGGTCTTGTTTGGTGAACTTTTTGGGGAGCAACACTTATGTAGATTTGGTTATATTAGAAATGGATGATTTTGATGTAATTCTGGGTATGACTTGGCTTTCTCCGCAATTTGCGATCTTGGATTGTAATGCTAAAACGGTGAAGTTAGACAAGCCTGGGACAGATCCGTTAGTGTGGAAGGGTGACTACACTTCCAATCCGGTGCGTATCATCTCCTTTCTTCATGCTAAGAAAATGTTTAGTAAAGGGTGTTTAGCTTTCTTGGCACATCTCAAGGATGACACTACCCAAGTACCTTCGATTGAGTTGGTTTCGGTGGTCCGTGAGTTTCGGGATGTGTTCCCTGCAGATCTTCCTGGTATTCCACCAGATAGGGATATTGATTTCTGTATTGACCTTGAACCGGGTACTCGCCCCATTTCTATACCCCATTATAGAATAGCTCCCGCGGAGTTAAGAAAGTTAAAAGCCCAACTTCAAGAGTTGTTAAACAAAGGCTTTATTAGACCAAGTGCATCACCTTGGGGTGCTCCGGTTTTGTTTGTGAAGAAGAAGGATGGGAGTTTTCGAATGTGTATAGACTACAGACAACTAAACAAGGTAACCATAAAGAACAAGTATCCTCTTCCTCGCATTGATGACTTGTTCGATCAGTTATAAGGTGCTTGTGTCTTCTCTAAGATTGACTTGAGATCCGGTTATCATCAGTTGAAAATACGGGCAACGGATGTGCCAAAGACTGCTTTTCGAACGAGGTATGGGCATTACGAATTTGTAATGATGTCTTTTGGTCTTACGAATGCCCCTGCTGCATTCATGAGCTTGATGAACGGGATTTTTAAGCCATATTTGGACCTCTTCGTGATCGTATTTATTGATGATATACTGATATACTCAAAGAGCAAGAAAGAACATTAGGAGCATTTGAGAATGGTATTGGAAATGTTGAGGGAGAAAAAGCTTTATGCCAAGTTCTCTAAGTGTGAGTTTTGGCTAGATGCAGTGTCCTTCTTGGGGCACGTGGTTTCTAAGGATGGAGTGATGGTGGATCCTTCTAAGATTGAGACAGTAAAGAATTGGGTAAGACCTACTAATGTGTCAGAAATAAGGAGCTTTGTTGGGTTAGCTAGCTACTACCGCCGATTTGTCAAGGGATTCTCTTCTATTGCTTCCCAACTGACGAACTTGACTAAGCAAAATGTTCCATTTGTATGGTCGGATGAGTGTGAGGAAAGCTTTCAGAAGCTCAAGACTTTGTTGACTACCGCACCCATTCTCACCTTGCCCGTAGAGGGTAAGAACTTCATTGTTTATTGTGATGCCTCCTATTCTGGTTTAGGTGCAGTACTAATGCAAGAGAAGAATGTGATTACTTATGCTTCGAGGCAATTGAAAGTGCATGAACGTAACTATCCAACTCATGATTTGGAATTGGCTGCGGTAGTGTTTGCATTAAAGCAATGGAGACACTATTTATATGGGGTTAAGTGTGAGGTCTACACAGATCATCGTAGCCTACAGTATGTCTTTACTCAGAAAGATTTGAACTTGAGACAGAGGAGATGGATGGAACTACTGAAGGACTACGACATCACTATTTTGTATCATCCGGGGAAGGCGAATGTTGTAGCGAATGCTTTAAGTAGAAAGGCGGGAAGCATGGAAAGTCTAGCTCACTTCCAAGCTTCTAGACGCCTATTGGCTAGAGAAGTTCAGATTCTGGCTAACGACCTCATGAGGTTAGAAGTAAATGAGAAGGGAGGATTGTTGGCTTGTGCGGAGGCAAGATCTTCTTTTTTTGACAAGATTAAGGGAAAACAGTTTGATGATGAGAAACTAAGCAGAATCCAAGATAAGGTGTTGCGAGGAGAGGCTAAGGAAGCAACAATCGATGAGGAAGGTGTTTTGAGAATCAAGGGAACGGTATGTGTACCCCGAGTTGACGATTTGATCAACACTATTCTGACAGAGGCTCATAGTTCAAGGTATTCTATACATCCGGGTGCAACCAAGATGTACCGTGACCTAAAGCAACACTTTTGGTGGAGTAGAATGAAGCGTGATATTGTTGACTTTATTGCCAAATGTCCAAACTGTCATTAAGTAAAGTATGAACATCAAAGGCTCGGAGGAACACTTCAGAGATAGCCCATTCCGGAATGGAAATGGGAGAGAATCGCAATGGACTTCGTGGTTGGTCTTCCAAAGACATTGGGAAAGTTTGGTTCCATTTGGGTAGTTGTTGATAGGTTAACTAAGTCTGCTCATTTTATTCCTGTTAAGGTGACTTACAATGCCGAGAAGTTAGCCAAAATCTATGTCTCAGAAATTGTTCAGTTGCATGGGGTTCCACTCTCCATCATATCAGATAGAGGTACGCAGTTTACCTCTAAGTTTTGGAAAATATTGCATGCGGAATTAGGTACTAGGTTGGACCTTAGTACTGCATTCCATCCTCAGACCGATGGTCAGTCTGAGCGAACGATTCAAGTGTTGGAGGATATGCTTCGTGCATGTGTGATAGAGTTTGGGGGCCATTGGGATAGCTTCTTACCCTTAGCAGAATTTTCATACAATAATAGCTATCACTCCAGCATTGATATGACCCCATTTGAGGCACTATATGGGAGAAGATGTAGGTCTCCCATTGGGTGGTTTGATGCATTTGAGGTTAGACCTTGGGGTACTGATCTCTTGAGGGATTCGATGGAGAAGGTGAAATCTATTCAAGAAAAGCTTCTAGCGGCGCAAATTAGACAAAAAGAATATGACGATCGAAAGGTTAGAGACTTAGAGTTCATGGAGGGAGAACAAGTCTTGCTGAAGGTTTCGCCCATGAAAGGGGTGATGCGGTTTGGTAAAAGGGGTAAGCTAAGTCCAAGGTACATTGGTCCCTTTGAAGTACATAAGCGAGTAGGGGAGGTGGAAACTATATTATCCGTTGGGATTCAGTTTTGCTCGATGAGAACTTGTCTTATAAGAAGGAACCTATTGCCATTCTAGATAGAGAAATTCGCAAGTTGAGATCAAGGGAGGTTGCATCCATCAAAGTTCAATGGAAGAATCCACCCGTTGAAGAAGTCACTTGGGAGAAGGAGGTTGATATGCGAGAAAGATATCCACACCTATTCACAGATTCAGGTACTCCTTTTCGCCCTTATTCTCCTTCTTGTGATCGTTCGGGGACGAACGATGGGTAAATTGGTATCTAATGTAACGACTTGTTTAGTCGTTTTGAGCAGCAGATTTTATTTCTGGAAAAACAGGCAGAGACAACGGAACCCACGACAAAACGTCATGGGCACGACGGACCGTCGAGGGTGCCTCGTCCCAAAACACTTAGAAATTCTGAAATTTGGGTGCTGAAATTGACTCTCTAAACTCTGTGACGGACCTGCAGGACGGACCGTCACAGGCACGACGAACCGTCATGATCCGCCATTTCAAAACACTTCAACTCTTGAGAATTTGGTACAGGGAACGATTCTCTGAACGTCGTGACGGGAGTGCAGGACAGACCATCGTAGGTACGACGGGCCGTCACAGACTCCTTAAGGAAATCGAGTCTCTGACGAACCTGCATGACAGACCGTCGTAGGTGCGACGGGCCGTCACAGGTTGCGTAATCCCAGTTGAAGTCGGAATTCTGGTTAAGTTTTAAAGGGACATTTTTGACTATTCCTGCCTTAATTATAAAGTTAGTGGGTTAATGTTAATAAGTCTAATTACTTGGAGGTTAAAAGAGGTAACCTTAAGTTAATTAGGGAGTTATTATTGCCATCATTTCTTCTTAATTATATACTAATTAGGGTAAAAGAAAGAGGGTTTGAATAAAGAAAATAGAAAGAAAGAGAGAGAAGGGAATCGATAGAGAGAGAGACGATCGAGAAGGGGGGAAAAACACAAAGCTTTGGGAAAGTTTGCTTGCTTGATCACGAATCTTCGGTGGAGGTAGGTTATGGTTTTCATGCTTTCATAGTAAACTCTTATTAGAGAATGATATGTATTGATAGTATTGTAAACCCTGCAGTGTGCTTAATTGTATGCATGCATGAACGTGATTATATAATTGTGATTATATTAAGCATGATGAAGTTATTGAATCCCAAATCTTGCAAAACCCTAATCTCTTTGTTAATGATGAGGCCTTGGTATAAAAGAAGGTGTGATGAACTAAAGTAATGAGATTGATGATGCCTTGGTAAGAAAGAAGGCTTGATGAATTGATAGAAGGAGATTAGGGGATCGGGTGTCACGAACCGACACGTAGATTTAGGGGATCGGGTGTCACGAACCGACACGTAGATTTAGGGGATCGGGTGTCACGAACCGACACGTAGATTTAGGGGATCGGGTGTCGCAAACCAACACGTAGATTTAGGGGATCGGGTGTCACGAACCGACACATAGATTTAGGGGATCGGGTGTCACGAACCGACACGTAGATTTAGGGGATCGGGTGTCACGAACCGACACTTAGATTTAGGAGATCGGAGTTGTCACGTACCGACACAAGAGGATTAATGAATATGAGGGAGCGGAGTGTCACGTACCGACACAAGAGAAATAAAGATAATGAATCCTGAAAGATGTTAATATACTCAATCTAATGTACATAATTCCCAAATGAGTATGGTATTGAGGCTTGAGTCCTCATGTGTGAGCTTGACGGTAATTGTTAATGATATAGTACTTGATGTTGCTACATGTTGAGTATCATAGTTGATTTTATGATATTACTTGATATATATTGTTTTCTATTTTGAGTTGGCCGATGATATCTACTCAGTACCCGTGTTTTGTACTGACCCCTACTTTTTTGTTTTTCTTCTTGTTATTTGTGGAGTGCAGCAAACGTGCCGTCGTCTTCAACTCAACAGTAATTCTAGCCAGTCTTCGTCACACCGGATCTTCAGGGTGAGCTAACGCTTCTAGCTTGGACTGGATCTTCTCCTTCATGTCTTGATGCCTTGAACTTTCGGCATGGACTAGCTTTTATTTGTTTTAGCTTTTTAGAATACTCTTAGTTTAGTACTTTGATCATAGATGTTCTTGTGGTGATGACTTCCAGATTTTGGGGATAATAATACTTATTGATTTTATTAATGAGTTTAAGTCTTCCGCATTACTTTATGTTGATATTATATTGAAATGTTAAGGTTTATATTGGTTGGTTCGCTCACATAGGAGGGTAAGTGTGGGTGCCAGTCGCGGCCCGGATTTGGGTCATGACAGTAACAATAATAATAATATTATTATTTGTAACGACCTGTTTAGTCGTTTTGAGCAGCAGATTTTATTTCTGGAAAAACTGGCTGAGACGACGGAACCCACAACGGACTGTCATGGGCACGACGGACCGTCGAGGGTGTCTCGTTCCAAAATACTTAGAATTCTGAAAATTGGGTACTGAAATCGACTCTCTGAACTTCGTAACGGAATGGCAGGACGGACCGTCGTGGGCACGACGGACCGTCACAGACCTTTTAATGGAATGGAGTCTCTGAACTCTGTGACGGAGCAGCAGGACGGACCGTCACAGGCACGACGGCCCATCAAAGACTGCGTAATCCCAGGCTGGGTCGGATTTCTGTAATAATTTTAAGGGGTGTTTTGGACTATTCCAACTTATAATTATAAAGTTAGTGGTTTAATATTAATAACTCAATTACTTGGGGGTTAAAAAGAGGTAACCTTGAGTTAGTTAGTGGGTTAAACTCATCATCTTTCATACTTAATTATATGCTAATTAGGGTAAAAGAAAGAGGGTTTGAATAAGAAAAAGAAAAGAACAAAGAGAGAGAGAGAAACAATCGAGAGAGAGAGAGGGAAACGAAGAGGAAAGCAAAGATCTGGGGGAAATTGCTTGCTTGATCACGAATCTTCGGTGGAGGTAGGTTATGGTTTTTATGTTATTTGATAGTAAACTCTTAATAGCGAATGATATGTATTCGGTAGTGTTGTAAACTTTTCTATATGCTTAATTGTATGCTTGCATGAATATGATTATATAATTGTGATGAAATAAGCATGATGAAGCTATTGAATCCCAAATCTTGAAAACCCCTTGTTAATGATGATGCCTTGGTATAAAAGAAGTCTTGATGAACTAAAGTAATGAGATTGATGATGCATTGGTATAAAAAAGGCTTGATGAATTAATAGAATGAGATTAGTGGAGCGGGTGTCACGAACCGACACATAGAATTAGGGGATCGGGTGTCACGAACCGACACGTAAAATTAGGGGATCGGGTGTCACGAACCGACACGTAGAATTAGGGGATCGGGTGTCACGAACCGACAGGTAGAATTAGGGGATCGGGTGTCACGAACCGACACGTAGAATTAAGGGATCGGGTGTCACGAACCGACACGTAAAATTAGGGGATCGGAGTGTCACCTTCCGACACATAGTAATAGGGGATCGGAGTGTCACGTTCCGACACATAGTAATAGGGGATCGGAGTGTCACGTGCCAACACGAGAGGAATAAAGATAATGAATCTTGAAAGATGTTAATATACTCAATTTAATGAACCTAATTCCCAAATGAGTATGATATGTAGGCTTGAGTCCTCATGAGTGTACTTGACGTTATTTATCAAAGATTCTGTACATGTTGTTGCTACAGATTGAGTATTGTAGTTGATTTATGATATGATCTGATATATATTGATTTCTATTTTGAGTTGGCCGATGATATTTACTCAGTACCCGTGTTTTGTACTGACCCCTACTTGTATGTTTCTTTCCTTGTTATTTGTGGAGTACAACAAACGTGCCGTCGTCTTCAACTCAACCGCAACTCTAGCCAGTCTTCATTACACCGGATTTCAGGGTGAGCTACACTTCTAGCTTGGACTGAATCTTCTTCTTTATGTCTCGATGCCTTGAAGTTCCGGAATGGACTAGCTTTTTATTTATTCTAGCTTTCTAGATTCTCTTAGCTTTAGTAATTTGAGGATAGATGTTCTTGTGATGATGACTTCCAGATTTTGGGGATAATAATAGTTATCGAGTTTTTTAGAAGTTATTTAATTGGTTTTCATTAATGAGTTTAAGTCTTCCGCATTATATTGTGTTATTATATTCGAAGTGTTGGGTTTTGTATTGATTAGTTCGCTCACATAGGAGGGTAAGTGTGGGTGTCAGTCGCGACTCGATTTGGGTCGTGACAAACTTGGTATCAGAGCATTAGGTTTGTTGGTCTCATCACACAAGAACGATTCTAGTAGAGTCTTAAGGAACGGTAGGGGGACGCCTTTACTTTTCTTTGAGAGGCTATAAGACTTTAGGAAAATTCCATTCTTTCTTTCTTTCTTTCGTGCTATTACTTGGATCCAATTGGTATCTAGGTGATACAAATTGGTATCTGACCATCTTCACTCTATTTTGCTGATGGTTAGAACTAGAGCAACAACCGCGCCAATATCAACATCGGCAAGACAAGATGCATCTGAGCCAGCCACTGAGACTGTAGCTCAAAGAGGAGCAGTGGCAAGAGGCCGCGGTAGAGGTCGCGGGAGGACGTCCTCTAGAGGAAGAGGATGAACGCCTGGCCCATCTGGTACTAGGGCGGTGACTCCTCCACCGACTGAGGAAGTAGTAAGAGAAGAGGAGGATGGGGAGAATGAACAAGTGCAGAATGAGGAATTGTCACCCCAACCTACCCCAGAGATGATCAATCAGGTTCTTGCTTATCTTAGCGGGTTATCTGATCAAGGCCAGACACCTCCAGTGTTTTATGCACTAGCACCTCAGGTTCCGGAGGTACAACATGCGGCTACTGTGGCTCCCCGCATAGATGCCTCATTTGAAATAGGCACGTTTCCTCGTCTGACTACAAGGCCTATAATGACAAATGATAAGCATGAACTTTTCAGTAAGTTCTTGAAATTGAAACCTCCAGTCTTCAAGGGTGCTGAATCTGAGGATGCCTACGATTTTTTGGTTGACTGTCACGAGCTACTACATAAGATGGGTATAGTAGAACGGTTTGGTGTTGAGTTTGTGACTTATCATTTTCAAGGGAACGCCAAAATGTGGTGGCGGTCACATGTTGAGTGTCAACCAACAGAGGCACCACCTATGACTTGGGCATCATTCTCTAGCTTGTTTATGGAGAAGTATATCCCCCGGACTTTGAGGGATAGGAAAAGAGATAAGTTCTTGAGCCTAGAGCAAGGTAGGATGTCGGTTACTGCATATGAGGCTAAGTTTCGTGCATTATCCAAGTATGCCACCCAACTATATTTCAGTCCACAAGAGCGGATTCGCCGTTTTGTGAAGGGGTTGAGGTCAGAACTGCGAATTTCAGCCCTACAGGTAGCGGCCACGGCAAAATCCTTTCAAGAAGTGGTAGACTTCGTGATAGAGGTGGAAGGAGTGAAGCCAGATGACTTCACTATGGCAACGACATCAAAAAGGTTTCGAAAGGGAGGTGAGTTTAATGGTTCTTACTCTAGAGGACAGGGTTCAGGGGGTTACTCAGTCCAACCAATTCAGTCTTCACTACAGACTGTAGTTGGGGGTTCACCTCAGACCGGTCAACACTTCTCTGAGAGACCTATGCTTGACTCCAGGGAGTGTTATGGATGTGGGGATACTGGACATATTAGGAGGAATTGTCCAAAACAGAGTTAGACCCCCAATATCTAGAGGTAGAGGTGGTCATGGTAGAGGCCGTTATTCTGGAGGACGTGGTGGCCGAGGTAATGGTGGTCACCAAAACGGCCGAGGTGACGGACAAATGGGAACTACTGCAGCGCAACATGGTAGGGGCAACGGGCAAACAGGTGATAGGGCCATTGTTACGCTTTTCCTGGGCGGTCGGAAGCAGAGACATCAGATGTTGTTATCACAGGTAATCTTTTGGTTTGTGATTGTATGGCTTCTGTGTTATTTGATCCCGGCTCCACATTTTCATATGTATCTTCCTCATTTGCTACTGGTCTTAATTTACATTGTGAATTGCTTGACATACCTATTCGTGTGTCTACTCCGGTGGGTGAGTCTGTGATAGTTGAAAAAGTATATAGGTCTTGTTTGGTGACTTTTGTGGGGAGAAATACTTATGTAGACTTGGTTATCTTAGAAATGGTTGATTTTGATATAATTCTGGGTATGACTTGGGTTTCTCCGAATTTTGCGATTTTGGATTGTAATGCTAAAACTGTAACGTTAGCTGATACGCTCAAACTTACTTCTCAAATGAGAAGTAAAGCGGTCGCGTCAAGTAAATAACCCGACTAGTGAGGTTGGGATCGTTCCCACGAGGAAAATAGTCTAGACTTAACTCCAACTTGTATTTACTATTGTTCGGTTGATGACTTTCTTAAAAAGTAAAAGCATAAAAGGGGGGTTTTGTACTTCCTAATAAAATAAAAAATAACTAACGAACTTGACAGAGACACTTAACAGCTTTTAATGTTGAGTTTTAATCAAGTAATCAAAGTAACTAGGGTTTACGTGTTCCCCACAGGTTCATAACTTGATAATTCTAGCTATAACAATTCTTTCCTAGTATCTTGCATGCAAAGTGATAAGTTATGTATTTCTAAATCCTTGGTCCGGCATCTAGAAAATCTCACTCCGCACCTTGGTCCGGCTACGTGTGTTGCTTTCCTAACCCTTATCCTTACCTCATATTAAGCATCATATTCGATATTTGACTCAGTTATTACCTCGTACCAATCAATACTAGCCTATTAGATAGTATACACTAAATCTATGTTAATAATTCTTTTCCTATTATCTACCTCCTTGGTCCGGCAAGTAGCATTAAGGCGAGTTCTAACGTTGATCATCCGTTAAAAAGATTTCTAAGTGAAAGAATTATTAATACATGCAAGACACTATTCTAGAATTGTTATTTTAGCTAGGGTTTATCTCATTATTTGCCTATGGTTCCCACAACCCTAGTTATAGAGTTTAGTTCCTCATATCCATAAACACAATATTCAAATATATTAAATAAGAAGTCATGTACTTACTTTGATGAGAAAGAATAAAGTCTGAAAATTTGCTTGATTAATCAACAAGAGTTACTTGTAAGAATCTCCAACAATCAAAAGCTTAGAAAAACAAAGTCTAATAATATGATGTTTAATCTCCCAGAGTCTAACCTCAAAAACGAGGTTTTTCGAACTATTTATAAAAAAAACCTAATTAAACAAGGATTCTAATTACTGGAAATCTGCCAAAACGCGGCTGGGTCGACGGACCACGCGACGGAACGTCGTGGTCATGACGGACCGTCATGGGCTCCGTCGCCCCATACTTGGGTGCAATTCTTCTGCTGCTTTCTTCATTCCCCTCGACGGCAAGTGTGACGGACCGTCACAGGCACGACGGTCCGTCGAGGGTCTTCGTTACAAAATACTTCAACTTTTGGAATTTGGGTACTGGGATCACTTCTCTGATCTTCGCGACGAACCTGCAGGACGGACCGTCATATCCATGACGGACCGTCATAAGCTTCGTAATCCCACACTTGGTCAGACTTCCCCATCTTCCTTCAGCAGCTTCTCTACGCTGCCACCTACGGACCGTCACAAGCACGACGGACCGTCATAAGCTCCGTAGGTGGTCTCTTCTGCATTTTTCGCTCAAAATCTCCGCATTCAGCTTTAGACAAATTTCCTGCAAAACAAAGAAAAACTTATATCAAAATTAGCACAAAAAGGGCTTTCGGACACACTAAACTTAAGGAAAAAGTATTAATTATACCGTGAAACCACGGTATATCATTAGCCAAGCCTGGGACATATCCGTTATTGTGGGAGGATGACTACACTTCCAATCCGGTTTGTATCGTCTCCTTTCTTCATGCTAAGAGAATGGTTAGTAAGGGTTGTTTAGCGTTCTTGGCACATCTCAGGGATGATACTACCCAAGTACTTCCAATTGAGTCGGTTTCGATAGTTCGTGAGTTTTTAGATGTGTTTCCCGCAGACCTTCCGGGTATGCCACCGGATAGGGATATTGGCTTCTGCATTGACCTTGAACCGGGTACTCGCCCCATTTCTATACCCCCTTATAGAATGGCTCCCGCTGAGTTAAGAGAGTTAAAGGCCCAACTTCAAGAGTTGTTGAGCAAAGGCTTCATTAGACCAAGTGCATCTCCTTGGGGTGCTCCGGTGTTATTTGTGAAGAAGAAGGATGGGAGTTTTCGGATGTGCATAGACTACCGGCAGTTGAACAAGGTAACTATTAAGAACAAGTATCCCATTCCTCGCATTGATGACTTGTTCGATCAGTTACAAGGTGCTTGTGTCTTCTCTAAGATTGACTTGAGGTCCGGTTATCATCAATTGAAAATACGGGCAACGGATGTGCCAAAGATTGCTTTTCGGACCAGGTATGGGCATTACGAATTTGTAGTGATGTCTTTTGGTCTTACGAATGCCCCTGCTGCTTTTATGAGCTTGATGAATGGGATTTTTAAGCCATATCGGGATCTCTTTGTGATCGTATTTATTGATGATATATTGGTATACTTAAAGAGCAAGAAGGAACATGAGGAGCACTTGGGAATGGTATTGGAAATGTTGAGGGAGAAAAAGCTTTATGCCAAATTCTCCAAGTGTGAGTTTTGGCTAGATGCAGTGTCCTTCTTAGGGCATGTGGTTTCTAAGGATGGGGTGATGGTGGATCCTTCTAAGATTGAGACAGTGAAGAATTGGGTAAGACCTACTAATGTGTCAGAAATAAGGAGCTTTATTGGTTTAGCTAGCTATTACCGCCGATTTGTCAAGGGATTCTCTTCCATTGCTTCCCAATTGACGAACTTAACTAAGCAGAATGTTCCATTTGTATGGTCGGACGAATGTGAGGAAAGCTTTCAGAAACTCAAGACCTTGTTGACTACTGCATCAATCCTTACCCTGCCAGTGGAAGGTAAGAATTTCATTGTCTATTGTGATGCATCCTATTCGGGTTTGGGTGCAGTGCTAATGCAAGAGAAGAACGTAATTGCTTATGCTTCAAGGCAATTAAAGGTGCACAAACGTAATTATCCGACCCATGATTTGGAATTGGCTGCGGTAGTGTTTGCCTTAAAGCAATGGAGACACTATCTATATGGGGTTAAGTGTGAAGTGTACACAGATCACCGTAGCCTACAGTATGTCTTTACTCAAAAAGATTTGAATTTGAGACAGAGGAGATGGATGGAACTACCGAAGGACTATGATATCACTATCTTGTATCATCCGGAAAAGGCTAATGTTTTGGCAGACGCCTTAAGTAGAAAGGCAGGGAGCATGGGAAGTCTAGCTCACTTACAAGTTTCTAAACGTCCATTGGCTAGAGAGGTTCAGACTCTGGCTAACGACTTTATGAGGTTAGAAGTAAATGATAAGGGAGGATTTTTTGCCAGTGTGAAGGCGAGATCTTCTTTTCTTGACAAGATCAAGGAAAAACAGTTTGACGATGAGAAACTAAGCCGAATTCGGGATATGGTGTTGCGAGGGGAGGCTAAAGAAGCAATAATGGATGAGGAAGGTGTTTTGAGAATTAAGGGAAGAGTATGTGTGCCCCCTGTTGATGATTTGATCCACATTATTCTTACAGAGGCTCATAGTTCTGGATATTCTATACATCCTGGTGCAACCAAGATGTACCGTGACCTAAAGCAACACTTTTGGTGGAGTAGAATGAAGCGCGACATTGTTGATTTTGTTTCCAAATGTCCAAATTGTCAGCAAGTAAAATATGAACACCAGAGGCCTGGAGGAACACTTCAGAGAATGCCCATTCCTGAATGGAAGTGGAAGAGAATTGCAATGGACTTCGTGGTTGGTCTTCCAAAGACATTGGGGAAGTTTGACTCTATTTGGGTAATCGTTGATAGGTTAACTAAGTCTGCTCACTTCATTCCGGTCAAGGTGACCTACAATGCAGAGAAGTTAGCCAGAATCTATATCTCAGAAATCGTTCGATTGCATGGAGTTCCACTCTCCATCATATCAGATAGAGATACGCAGTTTACTTCTAAGTTTTGGAGAACATTGCATGCTGAATTAGGTACTAGGTTGGACCTTAGTACTGCGTTCCATCCTCAGACCGATGGTCAGTCTGAGCGAACGATTCAAGTGTTGGAGGATATGCTTCGTGCATGTGTGATAGAATATGGTGGTCATTGGGATAACTTCTTACCCTTAGCAGAGTTATCATACAACAATAGCTATCACTCAAGTATTGATATGGCCCCATTCGAGGCATTGTATGGGAGAAGATGTAGGTCTCCCATTGGTTGGTTTGATGCATTTGAGGTTAGACCTTGGGGTACTGATCTTTTGAGGGATTCGTTAGAGAAAGTAAAATCTATTCAAGAAAAGCTTTTAGCGGCGCAAAGTAGGCAAAAGGAATATGCAGATCAAAAGGTTAGAGACTTGGAGTTTATGGAGGGTAAGCAAATCTTGCTGAAGGTTTCGCCCATGAAAGGGGTGATGCGGTTTGGTAAAAGAGGTAAGCTAAGTCCAAGGTATATTGGACCATTTGAAGTACTTAAGCGGGTAGGGGAGGTGGCTTATGAATTAGCCTTGCCTCCAGGACTGTCAGGAGTGCATCCGGTGTTTCATGTGTCTATGTTGAAAAGATACCATGGGGATGGAAACTACATTATCCGTTGGGATTAAGTTTTACTTGATGAGAATTTGTCTTATGAGGAGGAGCCTGTTGCTATTTTAGATAGAGAAGTCCGTAAGCTGAGGTCAAGGGAGATTGCATCCATCAAAGTTCAATGGAAGAATCGACCAGTTAAAGAATCCACTTGGGAGAAAGAGGCTGATATGCAAGAAAGATACCCACATCTGTTTACAGATTCAGGTACTCCTTTTCGCCCTTGTTTTTCTTCTTGTGATCGTTCGGAGACGAACGATGGGTAAATTGGTATCTATTGTAATGACCTGTTTAGTCGTTTTGAGCAGCAGATTTTATTTCTGGAAAAACTGACTGAGACGACGGATCCGCGGACCGTCATGGGCACGACGGATCGTCGAGGGGGTCTCGTTCCAAAATACTTAAAATTCTGAAAATTGGGTACTGAAATCGACTCTCTGAACTTCGTAACGGGATGGGAGGACGGACCGTCGTGGGCACGATGGACCGTCACAGACCCT